>NW_015552592.1:116591-118462 GCF_001515605.1 Sinocyclocheilus anshuiensis | reverse complement strand
TCTATCTATCTATCTATCTATCTATCTATCTATCTATCGTTTTATCTGTCATTCGTTCATTCGTTTGTTTATTCTCTCATTCGTTGCATCTATCTATCTATCTATCTATCTATCTATCTATCTATCTATCGTTTTATCTGTCATTCGTTCATTCGTTTGTTTCTGTCTGTCTGTCTGTCATCTATCTATCTATCTATCTATCTATCTATCTATCTATCTATCTATCTATCGTTGTATCTGTCGTTCGTTCATTCGTTTGTTTATTCTTTCATTTGTTGCATCTATCTGTCTGTCTGTAGTTTCATCATTTAAATTTAAAATTCATTTTAATTCTGTGTTCTCATATTCAAGTTCTGCATTCTATTTCTTGCCTCAATTAAAGTAAAACCATTGTCTGTGTTAATCAGCAGCATCTCTAGCTTTGTACTGAACCCGGGCCATGCTTTTTAAATATTACCATAATCTTAAAATAGCAGTGCACTTTGAGTCTGCAGATGACCAGGGATAAAAATCCTCTGCTAATATAGAAAGTAATGCCAGACTATCAGGGGAGTGATATTTCATTATGTCCTCTTTTATCTCCTTAAATGTATTGCAATACTCACTCTGTGGGGATAACAGTAATCTCTCCGTTATGGGAGGGAATGATTTCTATTAATTGAATCCTCTGGTACTCAACGACACAACATGGCATGTGGAAGCTCTGTCTTCTCACTTGAACATTCAAGCAAAGTCTTTCTGTGTTTCAGTACTGCAGGGGATGGAAATCAGGTGTCTTGCACCCCATGAGTCACACACTTTGAGGTTTGAGGTTTGTTCTGGTGGTTTAACACAGTGGCTTTCTTTCAGGACCCAGATTTTACATTGGACACAGTACTGAAGCTGTACTCTATTGACCTGAAGTACTGTAAACAGGTGTCCTTAAAATGATACATTAAAATGTATTAATATGATCATAAAGTGCAAAAAGCCCAAATTATATGCTACTTTATTGACATGACAAAAAGAGTGAATAGAAAAATTAACCATTGTGTAAATGCATAATCTATCAAACATACATCTAGAAAAATTTGGGCAAAAATATGGAGTTTGTTTGGACATAAACCCTTTTAATTGTTAAAAAAAACTTAAAATGATATATGGTTATAAGGTGCAAAAAGCCCAAATTATATGGTACATTACGGACATGACAAAAAGAGTGAATAGGTAAATTGACACTTTTGTTAATGAATCTATAAAACATACATCTAGATTAATCTGTGCAAAATATGAAGGTTTGATTGACATGCAGCCTTTTAATTATAAAAAAATACTTAAAATGAATCATTAATTTGTATTAATATGAATGTAAGTTGCAAAAAGCCCAAATTATATGCTACATTACTGGCATGACAAAAATAGGATTTAAAAAAAAATAATAATTCTTTAATAATGTTAATTCATATTGTTTATTAATTAATAAATAATAATGTTTGATAAACATCTGTCATACATCTAGATTAATTTGAGCAAAAATATGGAGTTTGTTTCAACATGAAGCCTTTTAATTGAAAAAAATGATACATTAAAATGTATTAATATGATCATTAGGTGCAAAAAGCCCAAATTATATACTACATTATTGACATGACAAAAAAACAGGAAAATCACATTTTTTAAATAATTCTTTAATAATAATGTTCATTCATTTTGTTTATTAATTAATAAATAATGATATTTGATAAAAATCTATCAAACATTCATCTAGATAAATTTGTGCACAAATATGGACTTATCTTTAAAGTCAAAGATAAAATTTGACCATCCTAATTATGCACAATTATATGCTTGAATTTTCTCATTTGCATTCAGCTTCTTTTTTTTTTTTTTTT
>NW_015552592.1:115349-116403 GCF_001515605.1 Sinocyclocheilus anshuiensis | reverse complement strand
TTGCATTCAGCTTTTTTTTTTTTTTTTTTTTGCAAACCAATTCCTTTTTTTGGGTCACGACCCACCAGTTAAGAACCACTTCTTGTGCGTACAATATGCGTAAAAACTGACTGCATCTGCTAATGTTGTGAATTTAGTGATGACGTTAACCGTGGATGGAGCAGAGATGGATTGTGAGCCTTTGAAAGGGGAAGAACAGCCTAAAAAATAATGTTTTGCCATTAGCCGAATGAATGGACGTCACACAGAGCAGACACTGGCTGTCCTTCTTTTGTTTGTGCGTGTGTGTATTTGTGTGTGTGTGTGTGTTTGCCCTGGCACTGGAGGCGGGATAGAGACGGAGATGAGAGATGACGGACAGACCGCGCTGTCCTGCTTCCCACTTGTTTCCTGCTGTCTCCCACCCCCACTAACACAAAAAACCAGAGAGAGAAGCGAAGAAGAAACGCAGATGCAGCCATCACTGCTTGCCGTCTGGAAAGCCAGGCAGGGGTTGCCCCTGACGACAGTTGCTAGGCGACTGCGGAGCGAGTGACTTCATACTCCAGTGTTTGCAGGGTCTCTGCACACACAGGGAGAGAAAGAGAGAGCGCAGCATGCAGGACCTGCTTTACTGGGTATTTTCGTCATCTTTAATGATATATGAAAGCATGGCCTGCAGTAACACGCTGTGATATTGCGTGAGTGAGTAATGCAGAAGCATGAAGTTGTAAAAATTCATCAAAAACACATACGATTGTTCTCGACATGGCGTTCTTACTTCAGAGCCGTGCAGTGAATCCTCCTCTTATATAGTGAGTGGCAGACCTGGAAATAGAGCTGCAGTGGTTCAGATGTGCTCCATCCCCATCTCACATTTCAATTCTGTCCATTTCAGTGAAAATACAAAACTGAAGGCTTAAGATATTAAATATTCCTCTTCCTACAACTTCATATTTAGGAAAGGTGCTCGACCAGAGAAACCCCACAAATGCTTGAACTGCTTTAGAGGAATTTATATATATATATATATATATATATAAATATAAAATAATGATATTCGTTTTTTTGTTAG
>NW_015552592.1:112584-115221 GCF_001515605.1 Sinocyclocheilus anshuiensis | reverse complement strand
AACAGTCATCTAACACTTAAAATTAGACAACACAAATAAAATTGTTAAATGTTTTGTTTTTATCAAATCTTAAAATTATTTTCTTAATGTATATTATAATATTTTAATGGCAAAATTAATTTTGCATTTAAAACTAAGTATGATTTTTTACAATTATTTTAATTTTATTTATTTATATATATATATTTAATTTTATTTTGTTTAATTTTATTTTATATTTTATTTATTTATTGATTTTATTTATTTGTTTGGTTGGTTGTTTTTTATTTATATATACAAAATAGTAAAAACAAAAAACTAAAATATTGGTCCTTATTGTTCAGCATATCAAAACTTTTTTTTTTCTTTGGCAGAATTTTAATATTGCTACATCCTTGCTTTATTCAATTTTACATATACAAACTACATATAGAGTTGAAAATAAATGTTTCAGTGATAACAAAATTTTGATTAGAAATTGTTCAGAGTGCATTTTTTCACCTGCTGTCAAATAGGTGCATTAGCCACAGTCAATCCATCTGAAAATCAGCATTGATTCACACACTAGACTCACCTCTCCTCATGTTGAAATCCTAGTTGCTCCTGTGCTCAAATTAAAATGATCAGAGAGAGAGAAGGTAAACCACATCTCTATAGTGTATTTACTCACAGCCATCAGGGATATGAGTGAATGACCAAAGTTGTGCAGGGATTTCATCATGAACTTCAGATTGATTTGCTAGTTCATACATGTGTGCTCCACACAGTCCACACGTGTGTTGAAACAGGAACAGACATGTTAATGCTCTTCAAACAAGCCTGAAGCCCAAATATCAGCATCAGCGTACAATCAATCCAGCAGTGCAGTTATCAATAACACACACACACGCGGGGCCCTGAGGGCGGGTAACTGCTGACAGATAATATGACAGCTCTGCTGTTGGCTGCATGGGGACGTGTGCTCGTCATTGATCATCACTTTAACACATCGATTCTGCCACTGCTCATTGTTGTCTCCGGTTGCCATGGCGACTGAGCTGCTAATGTAGCTTCTGCTCCTTGTGCCTCTGGAAGTCTGTCCTTGTGTTAGCACCCTGGTACTAGATGGTAATACTACGGTAATGATTGCCGTTTTATATATCATGGTATTTATATGGTTTTCAAAAGTATAATTTACAAAAAAAATCCCTGTATTAGCATGGAGTTGTCCAAAAATCTAAAGTAATACTATGGTACTTCAAGTAAATGAACTAAAACTATAAAAAGAAAAAAACATTTTTGTTAATTGAAATAAATCTGAAATAAAATAGAATATAAATATTAGATGAAAAACTTTGGAATGTTACCTTGGCAAATAAATGTAATGAGTGGAAGCACTAAAACTGAACTTAAACTAAAACTTGAAAAACATTTTTTTTTAAATCTAATTACTAATAAAAAAAAAAAAAAAAAATGACAAAAGCACATAACAAAATGACTAAAATGAAACTAAAAAACTAAAACTACTGAACTGAAAATATAAAAATAAAAGCAAGCTGAAAATTAAACTATGGTATTGAACTTAACATTAAAATAACAAAAGCACATTATAAAATGACTAAAAATTAAACTAAAATATAAAAATAAAATCTAATTCTAAATATTACAACTATAATGGTATATACATAATAATGAACTACGACTAACGTAATTTTTTTCTTTTTTTTCTGCTTTTTAAAATGTATATTGCCAGTTCTTAATAAAAAATCCTCCTGCATATATTTGTAGGAATACTCTCTTAGCAGGAACAAATTAATTAAGCTTTCTCCAATCCTACAAACATACCTAAACTGGCATCCACAATGAATTAATAAAGAAGTCTAATTCCTATCGAGACCTTCAGCCGAGATGGAAACACTCTTTAAAGCGATTGGCCTGATGAATTCTTAATTGGTTAATTTTAGCTTATGTTAATGGCGACTAATTGATGATTACAGCCATTAGTCCAGAGCTGTCCCACTGTGAAGCCTGTTTCTCTGTTGTTTCCAGGGGCGAAGAGCCATTAGCAGGATCCTAATGCTCTATAGATCCTAATGAAAGCCTTCAGCAGACATACTTAGAGAAAATGATACTCCTCTGTGTTCTCCAGCCTGGATCTGTCTGGATATCAGAGTCAATATTTACCCACAGACACAATGTTCAACCCTCTATTGCCATGTCAACCACTGATGATGTGATGCTACATCTTTTGTGTCTTTCATAGGGTGCTCTGTGTGTTTTAAGCAAACATATGTCATCCATCACAACACTTAGGGGCTGCGTGAACTGCTTCATCTCTATGCATGGTCCAAAATGAACACTTGCCAAACACAAGTAAAAATTGGCTTTGGCGAATGAATACAATTTATTTACAGTGGTCATGTAATTGGAACATGCACACATACACGCGCACACACACACATTTGCCATTTATTTGGATATGAGTAAGGAATATAAGTATACAAGTATATGGAAATATTTATTGGTGTCACTATTTTTCAAAACATAATTTTTGTCTTATTCTTGTTTACATATTTTGTTAATTTTCTAATATTTTTTGTCTTTAAACATTTTTCAAATTAACATTTTTTTCTTACTCTTCTATATATAAAAAAATAAGCATTTTTATTTAAATATATA
>NW_015552592.1:106704-112558 GCF_001515605.1 Sinocyclocheilus anshuiensis | reverse complement strand
TGATATACTGTGTGTGTGTGTGTGTGTGTGTGTGTGTGTGTGTGTGTGTGTGTGTTTTGTTGGCGATAAGATGTTCCTTAAGCAGTTTAACACTTCCTGTCAGCACGAGGATTGATGAGTTTGCCATTCAATGTTGACACTGCAAAAAACCTTGGTGGTTGAAATGGAATCTGCTGTAGTAAATTTATGTTCAAATTATTTGACTCAGTAATTTGGCTCAGTATAGGAATCAGATTTCCTTTGTTTATTGAGTTTGTTATAGATATCCGGTGGCTGGTTCAGTGGAATGAAAGAAACTCAATTTCGCCTTTACTTTGTACTCATGATTTGTTTATACTGTATGTAGTTTTAAGAACTGATAGCTTAAGAACCCTTAACTGGCAGCAAACCTTAAGTAATTCATGTTACCCTGTATTTACATCATGTATATATAAATAATGTATTTTGTTATCATGTACATGAAGCATGTGAGAAAATGTATGAAGGATGCATGAATTGTTCATAAATTTGCATATCGCATTAGATACACTAAAAAAAAGATTTCTGCTGCTTGTTTTATTTACTTTATTAGCTAAAGCAACACAATTGCTATACATTTTGTCCTAACTTAAATTAGATATTTTGAAGAATGTTGGTAACCAAACAGTTGACGGTAGCCATTGACTTCTATAGTATGGAAAATAATTCTGTGGAAGTCAATGGCTGCCGTCAACTGTTTGGTTACCAACATTCTTCAAAATACCTTCTTTTGTGTTAAACAGAATAAAAAAACTCAAACACGCTTGGAACAACTTGAGGGTCAGAAAATGATAGAATTCTCATTGTTGGGTGAACTATCCCTTTAATTTGGTGAACTATCCCATTGTTGGGTGAACTATCCCTTTAATTAGGGGAAGTCGTGGCCTAATGGTTAGGGAGTCGGACTCATAACCCAAAGGTTGTGGGTTCGAGTCTCGTAGCGGCAGGGATTGTAGGTGGGGGGAGTGAATGTACAGCGCTCTCTCCTATCTTCAATACCCCAACTGAGGTGCCCTTGAGCAAGGCACCGACCCCCCAACTGCTCCCCGGGCGCCGCAGCATAAATGGCTGCCCACTGCTCCGGGTGTGTGTTCACGGTTTGTGTGTGTTCACTGCTGTGTGTGTGCACTTTGGATGGGTAAATGCAGAGCACTAATTCTGAGTATGGGTCACCATACTTGGCCACATGTCACGTCACTTCACTTCACTTCACTTCACTTCACTTCACTTCACTTCACTTAATTTTGTGCACTTGCCTTAAAAAATGAGTGTGTGTTTGTGTTGCTTCCTCACATGAATGACAAATCTCATATACTGAACTTTAGAAAAGAAATACACAAAGGTGTAGTTGGAGTTTTATTAGCATGTGTATACAGTATGTTAAACAATAATGCTCATTTTAACTGCTTTATAAACTGTAAATGCATAACACATAGTCACAGATATAAAAACGCTGCACTGGTTGGTCCACAGGTCATGTGTCATGTAAACAGAGTGATGACAGGTGCTTTGACTGGTGAAGAACAGAGATTAGTTTGATCTCTGGAGAGTTCATTGATTTCCACATTGGCTTTTGAAAGGTCAGAGTGGAGAAAAGCCTCTGAATTGACAGAAAACGACACAGGACAGATTAAACTCCAGCTCCAGAACATCAGACAGAAAACAAGTGGCTTCTGTTGCTTCTTTGTAGATTGGAATTCATTGCATGTTGTGAGCTGTTTTAGCGAACCTAGAGAGGAAGTGGAATTTGGAAGTGTAAATGCAAGGAGGAGACAGTTGCTGTGGTGACCGTGATGCGTGAATCTTAAAAGACGATAAAGTTGAGTGTGTGTGCATGAGGGAATACTGCAAAGGAATAAAGAAACTGCGGCTGAAACTCTTTAACGCGTCTGTGACTTTTGAATGAAGTGAAGTGATACACTAAAAGTCCCAAATGTGTAGCAGAGCGAGATGTATCTGTCAGTAAAGCTACAAATGTTTCTGTTCATGTTTTAATTGATTCTGAAAGATCAGGCTTGTGACAGCAAGGAAATCTCTCAGATCCGAGAATCGGGGCTGAGGCTCTAGGGACAGGAGATGAGAGGAATCGAGTGAGCGTGTGTGTTAGGATGTGAGAATGATTGTGTTAATGAGAGACAGAAGCTCTGTGCTAAAATCTAGTGAGCTGACTTACTGCCCTACATAGTGAGCATACTAAGTTGAATGGATTCTTGACACTGATTTAGTAAATAATGCTCCATATACCTGTATGAAGGCCTCAAGACGCACAAGTCATGGCATAAAATTGATTCGGAGTTAACTTAATGCATAGCACAAAGATATTGGGTGAAGGTTTGAATACATTTAATGCAGTTGTGCATTTTTAATAAAATTATAGCATGATGCTGTAAACTCTTTGGAACAACCATTGCCCCAGGGAACGCTTATGATGATTTTTATGTACAGTAAATATACAGTATAATGTATTACATGAATAATATGCCTTTAAAAAGTTTGGGCTCAATAAGATTTTCAGTGTTTATGAAAGAAGTGCCTTATTTAAAAGTAAAAACTGTACTGTTGTGAAATATCATTAAAATTTAAAATAACTGTTTTCTGTTTTAATATACTTTAAAATATAATTCATTCCTGTGATGCAATGCTGAATTTTCATTAGCCAATACTCCAGTCTTCAGTGTCACATGACCCTTCAGAAATCATTTTAATACTGTATGATGATTTATTATCAATGCTTGGAAACTTTTGTGCTGCTTAATATTTTTTGGAAACTGTGATGTGATACTTTTTTCAGGATTCTTTGATGAATAAAAAGTTTTATTTTAAAGATTTATTTATTTATTAATTAATATTTTATTGAAGAAATTAATACTTTTATTCAGCAAGGATATATTAAATTGATCAAAAGTAAAGACTTGTGTTGTTGTACTGTATTATGTACAATATTTTAAATGTGTGTGTTTATTTTTTAATAGTTATGTTAGTATTTTTTATCATATATGCGACATGGAAGGGCTGCTTTCTCCCATGCGCACACGGGTAAGTGCTCTGGTTGCCGGGGGATACGGGGAAAATGCTATAGAATGAGAGGAGGGAGAGAGAGTGCTGGTAAAAACGTGGGTTTATAATGTCCCTTTCTGCCTGGAGACAGCATATAAGGACAGAAAGCATGAGATGACCATATTAAAAGGATGTGGTGGCTTTATTTTAGGATTTTGGAGGGTTTGTTTAGTTGTTTTTTTGGGAAGTGTGGGTGGCTTCTCACATTCATGCTAGTATTTTTGGTCAAATTGAGAGCTAGTGTGGTGGTGGATGCCAAATTTAGAGCTAGAATTTATGAACAGCAAGTTGAGGTGAAGTCTAGGACAGACTTTAGCGTATGTGTGTGCGTGCATTTGTGCACTTGATGCTGAATGCAAATGCAGAGATAGGATGAAAAGAGAGATAGAGTTGAAACACAATGTCATTCGATCATTGTCTGCAGATGCAGAAGTATAAACAGTCATATTGAATTCATAAAGGTTTTCATTTGAGTCCAGTGATCCACGTTTATAGAGTCAACCTGTGACATTTCATCTCATCTCTCGCTGTCTTTTTTTTTAGCCGTACTCCATCTAGCTCCCTAAATGTGTGTGGTTTTCAGAATAGTGTGTGAGCACATACTGGTGCGGCAGGCGTATCCAGCAGTGGTGTGTGTGGGAGTGAGTTTATAGAAATCATAATCATACAGGTGATGCTTCCACACAAGCCTTCCAGATGGCAACTAGGGTTGAGTACCGAACTTGGTACTTTTAAGGGTACCGACCGAATTGCGTCGGTACTACCGAGTACCGATTCACGTTAAATCAATCGGTGCCCAATTTCGTTACCTGAGAACGCATCTGGGCGCATACGCTACAGAGAGAGAAAGAGAGACCCTGTGACGTGATGTCACCCCTGCAACTCGTTCAAACAACACACAGGGCAAGCTGAAATGTTCTGAAGTGTGGTTACATTTCTAGGGCCATATGGTTTCTGCGAAACGCGGACGGGATCGCGGAGTCCATTCATAAAAACGTAATTTACGCTATAGCGCGGAATGCCACCGAATTCGTAAATTTTGGACGAATAAATCAAAAGTAACCACTGCCACTTAATTCGAATTGCGATATGAACTAGTGTCTGTGCAGAAACTTCATGGCAACCTGTCAAAATAAAAGTACGATTTAACATGTAACAGAAATATATTACTCTTGTATTACTTTTGTACAGTATAATGTACATCTTTACATATTCAATGTTCTATCAAATTTAAATAAAACAATTAAATTATAAAAATAAATACCAGATTAATCACTTAATTGTAGAAAAAAATAATACAATTATTAGCCTAGTAAAAAACATTTTAAAGGAATATTCACACAATTTTTCTTCCATGTATTATTTTCAACAGTAAACCTCAGTTTGTTTGCCAAAAAATAAAAGGGTTTAATTTTCTTAAAATTTAAAATAAATGTTTAATGCCTTCATTTGATTTTCAGAAAAATTAAAACAAGAATTTCTGAAAAAAAAAAAGAAAAAGAAACAATCCAAAAGTTTGTAGGGCCCTATTGTTCAAATTGACTTTTGGACTTATTTTTTCACTGAAATAAATGTTTTTGTAATTACACAGAGAGTAAAGTACCGAAAAAAGGTACTGTTGGGTACCGGCACCGAAATTCAGGTACCGATACCGGTACCGTACCGATTAAAATGTGAACGGTACCCAACCCTAATGGCAACAGTGTGGAACTTCAAACTTTAATGCCTTAATAAATATGTATATGTGTGAGAGAGGGAATTGGTTCTGATAAGATTTGAAAAAGGTTATTATAGATAATTTCATGCCTTACAAATACTACAATACAGTAGGATTCAAATTTTTTTTTACCGTCAGATCCAAGATGCCTGAGACCTCTAAAACTTTTTCTGTTTTACTTGTTTATATATATATATATATATATATTGAGAGAGAGAGAGTGAGATAGAGATTTTATTATAAATTACACTACTGTTTAAACATTTGGGTCGTAAGTTTTGTAAATGTTTTTGAAAGGAATGAAGTTTCTTATGTTCATCACGACTGAATTTATTTAATTAAAACTGCAGTAAAACAGTAAAATTGTTGAAATATTAATACTAATATATTTATACTAATATTTAAAATTACTTTAATTTCTTTAAACATGTAATTTATTCCTGTAATAGCAAAGCTGAATCTATTCCAGTCTTTAGTGTCACATGATCCTTCAGAAATCATTCTAATATGCAGATGTGCTACTCAAGAAACATTTTGTCTTATTATTAAAGTTGAAAACTGTTGTGTCCCTTCATATTTTTGTGAAAACCGTGATTTTTTTTTTCAGGATTCTTTGATAAATGTAACGTTTAAAAGAACTTATTTGAACTAGAATTTTTCAAATAAAACAATTTAATGTAAAGATTTATATATAAAGATTTTCGGATCTCACTGTAGATATATACACTTATACACTAAAATACTCCAAAATCATCATGCAGCACAAGTGGGCTGTGATTGGTCTCTACTGATCAGTCTATCAGCTCATGGTGTGTGTGTGTGTGTGTGAGTGTGTGTGTGTGTGTGATTACGTGTGTGTGTGTGTGTGTGTGTGTGTGTGTGTGTGTTTACATGAGACCAACAGATTGCCAGCACAGCAGGATGTTTTTTCTACTTTCTAATGTAAACCATTTCAAACTGTGTGGCTTTAGGAGAATTCCATTTCATTTAACTAACACACATTCATTTACAAAGTGCTTCTTATGATACTGTTGACTGGTCTTCATCATAATGTGTGTGTGT
>NW_015552592.1:98170-105518 GCF_001515605.1 Sinocyclocheilus anshuiensis | reverse complement strand
TGTGTGGCTGCGTGTGTGTGTGTGTGTGTGTGTGTGTGTGTGTGTGTGTGTGTGTGTGGATCCACCAATGTATTGTGGTGCTGAGGCAGCAATTGTCAACAAGTCAAGTCTAGCCATGCATGAAAAACAGAGATGGAGAGAAAGGGAGATAAAGAGATGTCAGCAGTCTTGTCTGATGTGAGCAGACAGCAGAAGTATAATACATTATTCCTCAGTCTTAGTCCACAGGGGTTTTAGAGACTCTCTTTAGACTTATAGAAACACACTCAGTAGAAAGTGTATTGTATTAGATCAGCATCAGTGTTTGCCAGCACATGAAACCCTAGTGAGCTGCTGCCCACCTCATAAAGCATGATAGACGCTCCTGAAACGAAGGCTGTTCCCAAAGGTAGGAGGAAACATTGTTGTCTCGTTTTTGTTTTATTCCAATGCATCGCATGTATCCTTGTGGAGAAGACAATTCTATAGTGTATTGCAATAGAGTGCTGCAGGAATGATGTAATTTTGTAGGCCAGCCTGTAAGTTAGCATCACCCTGGTTCCCTTGATGAAATGCCAATAGGCCAATTTTTCCATTGGCTTTTTGGATTATTGCAGAAAATAAGCTCTGGGACCAGCAAATAGAATAGCCAGAAGTAAAAAGCTTAAAAAAAACAACACCACAGTCACATGACCACCACAAAGCTTCCACTGTTTCAGTCTTTATTTAAAATGTACAATTTGGAAAGTTTGAGTTAGAATAGATTGCAAGAGCACAAGTCTAAAAACAACAAGGCTATGGAAGCAGACGGGAGAGTAGATGAGTTTTTCTGTTTGCTGTCATGACATTTAATGTTTCTGACAGCCTCTGTAGTCCCATTTAAGCCGCTTGTTATCAATTGCCTTTTTCAAGACACATAAAAGCTTGAAATTATATTATATTATAAGTGGGATATTACTGATGTATTTAATTGTAGAATGTGAAAATATCTTGAGTTTGTGTTAACCACAGATGCTATTCCCTGCATTTAACCAAAAACCCATTAAAAAAAAAACCTGCTGACATCTGGAAGTGGAACTGGAAGTGCTAATTGACAAAAACTGAAGTCAGCTAGAGCAATAATAGAAGCAAAATAGGTTGTGAATGCAGGTTCATGTCAAGATTTACATTTTTGTGACAGTTTTGTGAAATGTTGGTCTACAACTTAAAATATGCCAGTAAATGAGGCTAAGTATGTTTGATTCTGAACATGAACAAAGTTTCTTGCTTTTCCTCAGCTCTCGTTGTTCATGTGCATGAGATTAGGTTTGTCTGGCACCTTAATGTATGTATGTAGGCCAGTGGATCAAAAACAAGAAAAAAAATTCTATGTGCTGACACACACACACACACACACACACAAACACAGTGTGTCTTAAGCTCTAAGTGATGTGTAGGAGTATAGACAAGGTGATTTCTATCAGTTCCATTAGACTCAGAGTAGATCAATGAGCAGATGTTATCTTGGATTACATGTCAGAAGCTATTGAAGGGAGCCGAGGGAGTGTGTGTGTGATTTTGTGTGTCTGTGTGTGTAATTAGACTTTAGATGAGGTTAGGCTTTAATTGAGGAATGGGTGCTAAAGATGTGCACAGAATGCTGAATTTCCTCAGTCATTTGTCGAATAAATAAAAAAACAGTAAAATCAACCTGTTAGGGATAGTTCACACAAAAATGCTCATTCTGTCATCTTTTATTCTCTGCAACCTGTGCGACTTACTTTCTTTTGAGTACTATATTTATAGCAGAACGTCCCAGAATCCCTTTTTCCATTAAACTGAATGGTGACCTTCCTTCAATCAACATTTAATAATGACTTAAATTTTTGTCTGTTCCTCACACAAAGCTTTCAAACCATTTTAGATGTCTATGGAACACTTTTTTGATGCTATCTTTTTTTTGGGGGGGGTTGCGGCTGCAACATTTAGAAGAAAAAAATGGAAATTGCAATTTAAAATGCATATATTAAATGGATATTTTTTTACATTTGTTTGGCCAAAACACAGCCATTTACGGAAGTTCTAAGCGGCCATGCATTATTATTTTTTTCCTTCTTGTTTTCTCGTTATAACGACTTAATTTTCTCGTGATCTCGACAGTTTTATTTATTTATTTTTTTACAATGATTGTTTGATCTACTGTTGCTATAGTAACAAACTCAACTTTGACACGCATCTGATGGACAGATAAACCATGTGCTCTTACTGTAGCCTATGTCGTGGATATTTCAGCAAATTTTGCTTCGCCTAGTAATAACGTCTACAATACACAAATAAAGGCTGATCAATCACTGTTGATATTTCCAGAGACAGTATGCTAAATAATTAAGTCGTTATAACGAGAAAACAAGAAGGAAAAAATATATATTGCATGGCCGCTTAGAACTTCCGTAGCCATTTTTACATTTGGCCAAAAAATAAAAATATATATATTCTACATCACTATAATAATAATAATAAGAAGAAGAATAATAATAATGGTAAAGTGATTATTATTGCTAAATAAAAATAAGAAAAATAATAAATATAAAAATAATGTAATATTTCACTTAGATGGCAAAAATCTAGTATTTCAGAATGATTATAATAATATTTCATTTCATTTTACAGTACAACTGTAAATTTATAATACTAATATTTATGGCTGTATTAACTTATTTACTTTCAACTGTTAAACCATCAAGCTTTTATTTTGGTGAAAAACTAGGAAGTCCTTAAAGATTGTTGGTGCGTGTTACTTTCCAAGTGACTCAAACATTCATTATAGAATAGAGCATCTTTGAAATTCTGTCAAACATCTCATTGGTGTTCCACTGAAGATAAAAACATTGAGGGTGAGTGAATTATGCCATGATACATCAACTACAACAGAATAGTACAGTTGATATTTTTTGCATGTGTGTGTGTGTGTGTCAGTGATTGTTGATCTAGTGTGTGTGTGTCTCTGTGGTAAGCGGCATTACAGCTGCCCATGCTAATACTAACAGATGGACCCATTAAGATAGAGACCCCCAAAGCAAAAACCAGAGAGAGAGACTGGAGTTTCTTTGGCCCAGAACTCGATCTACCCCACTGGCAGTCTCTCCATCTCTGTCCCCTCGTTGTTTCCTTCCTGGATATTCCAGGTCAAAGAAGACAGCAATGGTCAAAACCTGAACACAAGTTAAGAAACAGCTGACTGAATTACTCAACCAAATAACAAAAACTAGCTCCATCTCTCTGTTGGTTCTCCTGTAAAAGAGCAAACTATCGGAGCGTAACAGGCAGGTGGTGTCCATGTTGGAAGCGGGTTTGTCGACTCCATCTCCCAGCTGTCATTGCTGCAGTAATGAATCTGGGATCTGACTGGTCATAGTGATGGAGGTCAGGGAGCAGCTAGTTTACAGACAGTTAATGAGGAAGTGATTATCTGGGTGAAGTGCTGCGAGAAACTGCGCCAGTTGTGTTGATCCATGATCACTTGGTTTAATTGGTTACATTTACATGGACTTGCAATGATCTCAGTTTTAGCTCCATTACAACAAGATTCTGAATTTGCTCAATCAATTGAGCAAAAGATAGTTTGGAAAAAAGCTCTAGCTTAATTGTTTGGTTTGATATTTGGTTTCTAATGCAATTAAATACTTCACCCTTTACATTCTAATTCATTGCATAGTGTTATCCATTATACATTTACTGTGATAACCACACGTTTTACCAAAATACCATTACTGTAGTTATTATTATTGCAGTTGTGATATTGTCTTAGCAACATTATAAAATTAAATAAAAAGATACTGAAAGTGTCTTGTTTGAAAGAGATCATTAATATATTATGGTTAACAGTTAGTAGCATGTTTGTACAAAACTATGGTATTTTGGCAGAAATTAGTTGCCATGGTAAATCTTTGTCCTACAAGTAAGCTGTGTAACGGTATGATTAGAATATTGTCTTATTTAGAACAGGGTCAGTGGTCAGACTGTGGCAGCCTGTTTTAAGTCACTGCTGCAGGCAGTGAGACAGTGTAGCGCTGTGTGTGTGTGTGTGTGTGTGTGTGTGTGTGTAGTGGTTTTTGTGGCTCTGTGTGTGTGTGTGTGTGTGTGTGTGTGTGTGTGTGTGTGTGTGTGTGGACAGAGGACGAGGAGAGACACACAGAGGCCGTGACCCCTCTGTCAGACCCTCCCTGTAGAAAGCCTTTGTCCTAATGCTAATGAGTCTCACGGACATTCATAAATCATCAAACTATACTGTTCCTTTTTTTCTTTCCCTTTCTCGTCCTTTTTCAGGGTTTTTACTTTTCTTGCATTTTCCCTTTTCATTCCCACTTCTTTTTCTTCTCCTTTGCTTCCCTTTTTAGTTCCATTTTCTTTCCCTTCTTTTCTTACTGTTCCTTTCCATTTCCTTTCCTTCAGTTTCCTTTTCTTTTCCTGGTCTTCTCTCCCTTTCCTTTTTTAAACTTTTCTTTTCTTTTCTTTTCTTTTCTTTTCTTTTCAGTTCTTCATTCTTGTTTCCCTTTATTTTTTCCCAATTGCTTGCATTTTTCCTTTCCTTTCCTTTCTTATACTTTTCTTTCCTTTTCCTTTTCCTTTTCCTTTTTCTATTTCCTTATCTTTTTACATCTCCACTTCCTTTTGATTTCCTTTCCTTTCCTCACCTGGCCTTCCCTTCCCTTCCCTTCACTTTCTTTTTACTTTTCCATTTCCATCATATATCTTTGTTTTTTTATTTATTTTTTTATTTTCATTTGCTTCAGTGTCTCCTTCCTCTTCCTCTTCCTTTTCCCTCTCTTTCCTTCCTTCCTGCAGGGTTATTGCATGAAGCATCTGAATAATGATCAGGCACAGATTCGGACAATCCCAGGGGCTGCCAGGCTGGGGTCCTGATTGATGCATGGAATCAGAGCAATTTACCCCGCATGTCCATAGTACCTATCAAATCTCAAGAGAGGAGAGGGCCAGCGGGAGTTCAGTGTGTGTGTGTGTGTGTGTGTGTGTGTGTGGGAGTGTGTGCCAAGAGGTGGATTTCAGAGTGTGTGTGTGTGTGTGTGTTTTGATTGTACAGCAGAAACTGGCTGTGCAGTAACAGGCTGGCCGGCGGCTCTTTCCTCTGTTCCATTAGGACTCTTGTGATCTCCCTCATCAGCATCAGTCAGACCTGCAGCACTTTACCAATCTCTCTCACTGTAGCCCTGCGACTCCAGCAGTTGTCATAGAAACAGCAGGCAGGCTGATGGGATGCCATCATCATCTGATCTGCAGTTTCACACAGCGGGGTGATGATTTAAAGGCCGCGTCGCGGTGGATGCCACTCATGTAATCATACGTTCAACACACAACATGCCTGTATGTGATCTCCATGACACCATCATCTCTTGAAGTTTTAATTCATGTTGTTCCTCTTTGAATATTCTAATATGTGGATATTTTAACATCACGGGGAATGTGTCACAGTGAGAGATGGCCATTACAGGAACCATTTCATCATTCAGACTGCTTATCAGCGCGCACACACAAACACACACCTCATTTCAATATAGTTTTCCCTGTGCCTTGATTAGGGCTGCTGGATTGGGGCAGAGTCAGGCCCTCCGTAATACAGTTCATTCATCATCAGGAAAGCTGACTGTGTCACGCAGTCTCCCTCTCACACTCACACACCTCTGCACTCCAGTGTGTCTTCATCTTGCTCATTAGTGTGAAGTGCTTTGATTCATGAATGGAAGGGCCGAGGGTCCGCAGAGGGTCTACAGTGAGGGACGGACAGGTTAGTGCCGCGAGCCAGCGGTTTGATGATGTCACGATCCCTGTAGCTCACACTGAGTTTGCATGTGTTGTTTGGGATTTGCAACACAAACAACTACTGTAGGTTTTGCATTCTCTTGACTTGGAAGCTGCCATGATGCTAGGTTGAAGTTGCAAAGGTGTGTTTAAGTAGGGATGCACAATATGTTAGTAATAGATCAGTTATTGACTTTTTTGTTTGTTTGTTTGTTTGTTTTTTGCATTGATGATTTTGCAATTGCAATTTTTTGGCCAGAATTTTATTGTCAGTGTTTTCCAGCTAGTTTATTATATTTTATTTACTTTATATATACTGAAAGTAAATAAAATACAAGAAACTAGCTGGAAAACACTGACAATAAAATTCTTATACACGTATCTGTTATTGGCTGTAGTGTAAAAATAAATATCAGCTCATCTTTATCTCCCAGAATTTTGTTATCAGGTAGTTTATTTTATATAATTATATATAATATGAAATATTATAATATGAAAATAAAATTCAGCTCATCTATATCTGCCCGTGTATTTGATTTTACTTACTTACAAAATAGTAACAAATTGTATGTATCTATTAATTTACTACCGGTAATAGCCATGATATTGGCCAGAATTGTATTGTAAGTGCATCCCACATTTCGAATTTGTTGTTATTTGGTTGCTAATGTGTTCTGAGTGTTGCTAAGTGGTTACATACTGTCAAAAGAGCACTCTCTAAAACTACATTCTGGTCTCTAGATTTTCACACCTTGCTTCAAGCTGCACAATACAAGGCATCATTGATGTCCATAGCAGAAGCAGTGCAATGTGAAATATGTATTGAATGTAGAAGGTAACTCAAAAAAGAAGTTTGACCCCTGAATACTTGGCATTTTCAATTCAAAACCCAAAAGCCATGGAAACCATTTCTTTTAGTTTAGAAAAACAAATTTTCCAAAGCATCACAGTAATATGACTATAATGTGCTGTGAAATGACTAGTGACAGAAGGTTCTCATGTTGTTTCCCTGTTAATGTGTATTTAATACTAGTGTATGTTTCATCTCCACAGTCATTTAGTAAATCAGAAGGATCTCTCTCTCCTGTGTTTGCATGAGAAATGTGATTTTAATTTCATCACAACACATCATGTGACTGTTCTACTTGACTGGAGAGATGAGTAATTGAAACATTTACCTATAGGACAGAGTAACACTCTTCCTCTCGCTCTTTTTCATGTGTGCATATTAAATACTGCGACAGACGTAACACATTTTCACCTTTTTCACATTTTCACGCGTGCGTGCGTGCGTGTTTTAAATCAATGGTTACCTTATCTGCAGTAGGCAAGGAGGGTCTTAGAGCCTGAGACCATTATTCTGAATATAAGAGGACAGTCAAGATCTTTCCTTCTCTCTCTCTCTCTCTCTCTCTCTCTCTCTCTCTCTTCTCCTCTCCTCTCAGCTTCTCTTCTCTCCTCTCCTCTCTTCTCCTCTCCGCTTCTTTCCTGTCCGCTCCTCTCCTCTCAGCTTCTCTTCTCTCCTCTCCTCTCCTCTCCTCTCCTCTCCTCTCCTCTCCTCCTCTCTCCCCTT
>NW_015552592.1:95086-98072 GCF_001515605.1 Sinocyclocheilus anshuiensis | reverse complement strand
GACTAGAGCTCTCTCTCTCTCTCTCTCTCTCTCTCTCTCTCTCTCTCTCTCTCTCTCTCTCTCTCTCTCTCTCTGTTACATACAGTATATAGCATATATGCCTTTAGGTGGCTGTTA
The DNA here is from genome assembly GCF_001515605.1 of Sinocyclocheilus anshuiensis. Classification (NCBI taxonomy): domain Eukaryota; kingdom Metazoa; phylum Chordata; class Actinopteri; order Cypriniformes; family Cyprinidae; genus Sinocyclocheilus; species Sinocyclocheilus anshuiensis. The sequence continues at coordinate 97,955 of NW_015552592.1, read as the reverse complement.
GGTGGTTACTAAGGTATTCCCCGTGAGGGCCACTTATCTTCTGCACTGACCTATTTCTCATAAAAGAGAGGGGTTTTATATTTGACTTTCATTTATAATCAGATCCACTGGAGAAGCACAAGCAGAGATTTCAGCCAGTCTATTTCCACATCATTATGAAGATCGGGAAATATATTTGAAAATCTAATGACATGAGATCAAACCCTGCAAAATCAAAATCAGAATGTCTTGAGGTTGTGATAATGTTGTTTTCCCAGTAGGCCCTGCACAACATCCCAGAGGAAATGGAGATGTGTTCATTTGTTTTTTGTTTTTGTTTTGTTTGTTTTTTGGATGTGCAATTATTGTCTGGCAGATGCTAAAATTGTTGAACACCAAATACACAAAATAATGTTATTTTTAGCAGCATCATATGACCCCTTTAAAGACATTTATAATGTCTATTTCAATTGAAAGTTTTATTTATCAGAACATTTTGAAAATAAATAAATAAATAAATGCAGCATTGGAGAGCAAAAATACAGTAAACTCAAAAATACAGTAAAAACGGTAGTATTGTAAAATATTATTACAATTTAAAGTAACTGTTTTATATTTTAATATATTTAAAAATGTAATCATTACTTCAGTCTTCAATGTCACGTGATCCTTCAGAAATCATTCTAATATGCTGATTTGATGCTCATTGCTGATTATTATCAATGTTGAACACTGTTGTGCTGTTTAATATTTTTGTGGAAACCATAATAAATTTTTTCCAGAATCTTTTGATGAATAGAAAGTTCAAACAAACAGCATTTATTTGAAATATAAATCTTTCATAATAGTATATGTCATTTATTTTATGCATCCTTGCTGAATATATGTATGCACATTTTTTTTATACTGAAAGTTTAAATTTATCAGAATCAGAATCAGAATGAGCTTTATTGCCAGGTGCTGTTGATCCACTGACAGACGGAGGTGGGCACGGAGAGCTGAGTTAGTTTGGTTAGGAGGAGGTTTGGGATGATAGTGTTAAAGGCTGAGCTGAAGTCCACAAACAGGATCCTCACATAAGTCCCTGGTCTGTCTAGATGTTGCAGAACATAATGCAGTCCCAAGTCGCTGGGGTATATTTGTAGCAATAAGCCAAAAAAACATTGTATTGGTCAAAATTATTGATTTTTCTTTTATGCCAAAAATCATTAGGATATTAAGTAAAGATCATGTTCCATGAAGATATTTTGCAAATTTCCTACTGTAAATATATCAAAACGTAATTTTTGATTAGTAATATGCATTGCTAAGACCTTCATTTGGAAAACTTTAAAGGCGATTTTCTCAATATTTTGATTTTTTTGCTCCCTCAGATTCCAGATGATCAAATAGTTGTATCTCAGCCAAATATTGTCCTATCCTAACAAACCATACATCGATGGAAAGCTTATTTATTCAGCTTTCAGATTATGTATAAATCTCAATTTCAGAAAATTGACCCTTATGACTGGTTTTGTGGACCAGGGTCACATACGTTAGGAGGACCAAAGTAATGTATAAATAAATAAATAAATAAATATAGAAGTAAATGAATGTATCTATGTATGTATGAATGAATGAATGTATAAATAAATAAAGTTTAAATGAATATAAATAAAATTAAAATGAATACAGAAGAAAAAGTGACTTGTATGTTTTATCAAGTCACATATTTATTTATTTAGCCCTATTTAGATTAGTAGTGTATGCAATAAATGTGGAAAGCATTTCTGATAATTTGGTCTTCAGATCTTTGACTTTTGATTCCAGGCTGGTATCTTGGCAGATCTGAGTTTGAGACACTGTTGTGATCTCTAGAGGAAATGTGTGAAATTACCTGGGTCTTTTTCACAGCAGAAATACCTGAGAAGCAAATTCAAGCCAACATTTGCTTTCCATTTAATCTCATTTCTGTCCTGAAGAAACAGTTGAGATGTTGCTGAGCTCTCATTTGTGATGATTATATTATGCCCTGGACATCAGACATGTTCGAGAGCAGTGTGTTAGGACACAGCCCCTGTATTTAAAGCGCTTTTAATCCCATAATCCTCTGCTCCTGATCTGGGACATAACCGGACAGGTGCATTCTGTCATGTGTGATCAAAGTCTGCTGTTCCTGTGTTCACTGAGACGAGGATTTGAGACTGAACTCAAAAACTGATTCATTTTTATAGATTAAGGGGAGGACGGAAGAAACTAAAATAAAAGAGTCTCCTTTTTGTCTCAGTGTCTACACACACACACACACATGCTGCAGGGCACAGCTGATGACTCCGGGTTGCAAGCGCAATGTCAGATTTCTCCCGGCATCTCCTCGGAAGAGGCAGAACTCATGTTATAAATAGACGAATGAGCTCTGAAGGGTGTAGTGACTGATTTTCGCTCTATAAACTGTTACTATTACTGAGTGCTAGCTGTAAATATGACCTAGATTCAGTGTGGTTGAATGAGTGGCCAGGAGAGGGCGCTGTGAGATGAATGCAGACAGATTTGGGCTCTCATATTTGGACTACTTTTGCAGAATGCATAGCACATTATGCAAATGATCTGCAGATAACTAGATTTCACTACATAGAATACTGTATAAAATAATGCAATACACTCAAACTTGACTTTCCAATTCCAGCTATATGAATGAACTGGAAGTAATATTAGCTATGATGTTAAGTCAATAGTTTTTTTTTATGTTTTTAAAAGAAGTCTCTTATGCTCCCCAAGGCTGCATTTATTTCATCAAAAATACAGTTAAAATAGTAATATCGTGAAATATTATTACAGTTTAAAGTAACTGTTTTCTATTTTAATATATTTAAACATATAATTTATTCCTGTGATGCAAAGCTGGATTTTC
>NW_015552592.1:73569-95076 GCF_001515605.1 Sinocyclocheilus anshuiensis | reverse complement strand
TCTATATATATATATATATATATATATATATATATATACACTCAAAGTTTCTAATTGTTCTGCATTTTTCCAAGATAATAATCGAATGCCGTCCACTGAATTAAAGTTGCAACATAGTGCAATCAACAACATTGTATCTTAGTTTGAAATGTTTATAAGTATTGATTCATTTGGGTTTCTATAGCACTTTGTATATACTGTACTCTATGTAGGAAGCAGTACGGTAGTATTTTATTCCAAACGACTGGCGCAGTGTAAAGAGAGGGAGGAGACACAGAATAACCTCTGCAGTTTCTTATCAAGCAGAAATACATCAACCCGAAACAGGGTCTTGAAGCATTCAGCAAACTGTCAGTATAAATACACACATCCATCCAATCTCATGAGTCATGAGCATGTGCTTAAACTGCTGACACAGTCTGCTGGTCTGGGGTCAGAGTCAGGGTGGAGGTTAAGGTCAGAGGCCAGGTGACAGATGACCCTCCTGAGGTTTAGCTCTGCTGAAAGTTCACTTTATGCACCGAGAGGAGAGATGAAGATGATGCAATGGTGGTTATGTTGATGAAACCTCCGTTGAGGTTGTTTTCTCTTAATATTGATTTACTGTAAAGCAGTACATACATTTTCAGTTTTTTGGCATATTTAACACATTATTAAAAAAAAAAGAAAAATACTCATTGGCCAGCATTGGACTGTTACCTCTATCCACACACACACACAACTAATAGCTCATCCGTCTTTTTAATGCCTGACATTGAGCGTGTGTGTGTGTGTGTGTGTGTGTGTGTGTGTGAGAGAGAGAGAGAGAGACACACACACACACACACACAGAGCAGTAGGAGAGGTTAGGGCCGTGTCTCTCTGACAATGGCTTTTGTTTTATTCATTAACCATTAAAGATGAGTTTTATGCAAGGTCCAGTCCAGACACACTCTCATAAATCACATTGGTTGTGTGTGTGTGTGTGTGTGTGTGTGTGTGCCTGTGTCTGTTCAGGAGGTGGGGGTACACCTACTAAAAAAAGAGGCTAAAAGGATAAGTGTGTGTGTGTGTGTGTGTAGTTGATGCCCTCTGTCCCGGTGCATCTGTCAGGGTGTAGCATGTGTTGGAGAGATGCACCATGATTAATAATTACACAGGCACTGCTCCAGCTACCACAACCCCTCTCGCTCACACACATTTAGTTCATTGTCTTTCATTGTCTAGACAAAACACAAATGAGATGTTACAAAAAGCTATATCACACACCTGCAATTAGCACAGCTGTGATTTGACTAATGATAACAAAGTTAATGATAAGTTTATATTTCTTATACAAAAAAATTATCTGTTTTATGAACTTTGGAATACTTTAGTGAAGTGTACAAAAACAAATTGATAAAAAAAAAATATTTTGAATTTCTTATGTAAATGTTTACACGCTTTTTAAAATTAAATAGTTAAATTAATTTTTTTATGAATAAAAATATATAAAACATGAATTATAAATTAAATTTTATTATTTTTAAATGTAATATTAGCATTTAATAGTAATATTTAGCAGTTTTTATGTATTATTTGAATGTTGAAAATTTTTTAAAACCTATACTGTTACAAAATATTGATTAAAGTGAGCAAATAAAGTTGCATACTGTACACTGTAAATATTTTTTCGTTTTAATTTTAGTTTTAGTAATTCTGTTGTGTGTTCTTGTCATTTTTAATAGGTTTTGTGTGTATGTCTTTCTAGTTTCTATTAGCTTTTATTTCAGTTTTTAGTTTTAGTTATTTTTAGTTCATGAAGTTAAACTGAATTTAAAATGAGAAATGTTGCTTTGGCAAATAAACATTATATATAAAACGAAAATGTATTTACTGCACATGTGGATCCCTCGTGTTTTTAAAAACTCTCATTATTGATAGGCAGCCTAATTAAGGATAAACTTTGCATTTTACTTGGTAATTTTCTTCAGATCTCCTAATAAACGATATAATCTTGTTCCATTGATGTTGTAATTTTGTTAATTAAATCATGGTTTCATTGATCCTGAGTCCTGAGTAGGGGAGCGCAACCTCAATTTATAACAATTTATCTTTTTCCTCAGCATGAATGTGGTACATATTATTAAACTAAAATGTAATATCATGTTCTTAAAGTAACAGTCCACCCAAAAATAAAAAACTATTTATGCATGTTCCAAACCTCAAACCACAAAAGAGGATATTTTGAAGAAAGTTTTAACTGTTTTTGTCCATACAATGAAAGTCATAGAGGTCTGGAATAACATTTGGATGATTAAATGATGACAGAATATTCATTTTTGGGAGAACTACCCCAGTGCAAAGAATTTTAAGAACTGTACTCGTGCAGTTAAAATCCTGTCATTCTGTAGGGCATGTTGGGAGAATGTGTGTAAGTGAGGTCAAAGCCTGTCTGTGTTTTGTAGGGTTTGGTTAGGCTTTATTACAGGTGATGTAGAGATGAGGCGGGTGTATTAGACACTCCCCCTTCCCCAGATCACTCGCACATCTCTGGTTTTATTCATGGGTCTTGCTCATTGCTCATTACTCTATAACATGTGCATGTGTGTGTCCGCCTGCAGGAAGGGTGCGCCCTGATACGGATCACCTGGTGATTTGATTGGCAGGTCCCTGAAGGTATCATTTTCAGATGGGACACCCCACTGATCTGCAGAGGGAGAGTCATTGAAATTGAAATATGGTAATGCAAAGCAAGTCCAGGCCGCCCGTGTGATGCTGGCTGACATTTTCATGGCTGGTTTTAAATCTTGCTCGCTCTCACTCTCTTTCTTCTCTCTGACACAAAAAGGCCTTTATATGAGTCCACTGTCCGGCTCAAAAGACAGACAGAGACGCAGATGTCTCTGACTTTCAAATAGATGTACAAGACATTATTATAAAAACCGTTGCAGCACCGCAGGCAGGTATCCCGGCATGAAAAATGACAAAAGTTCAGCAGAAATTTACATATTTATTTTGCCAGCGAAGCAACTTTGCAGCAGGACATTGCAGAAAGGCCAGAGTGAATTCATCATGCATTCACAAGGCTTGAGGCATAAAATGTTAGCATCTCCCCCATTAGAACAGCTCAACACAGGAAGTGAAGTAATGGACACACACACACACCTGAACCCGCTCATTAAAAACCAGAGAGAAGGACAGATGGAGAAAGAAGGGCGCTGAGAGATGATAATGAGCTGTTGTGGGAGGAGACAAGCATGTTTGGATTTGAGTTTGGGGTTTATAATGAAGATTATGATGATGGTGATGCTTTTGAATGAGGTCCTAGCTTTCTGTTTCAATAGTTTGGGGTCAGTGAGTTTTTTAAAATACTTTTATTCATCAAAGATTAATTGAAAATAATTGAAAAAGAGAGTAAGGATGTTTATAATGTTTCAAATATTTCAAATAAATGCTGTTCTTTTTATATTTATCAGAAATTCATGAAAATATGTCATGGTTTTCACAAAAATATTAAGCAGCACTACTGTTTTCAACATTGATAATAATAATAATAAGAAGAAAAATTCAGATTTGTCAGAGCATGAAATAAATTTGAAAATATAAGAAAAAAAAGTCACTTTAACTTCTAATAATATTAGGCCTACATAATATTTTACATCAAATAAATGCAGACTTGGTGAGCATAAGAGACTTATTTCAAAAACACTAAAAAATCAGACCACAAACTTTTGAATCATAATATGTGTTTTAATGTGATGTATTACAAAAAAAACTTCAATTATTTATTTATTAATTTAAAACATTTTAAGTACAAAATGTGTGATTCAATTTGAGTTTGACATCAGATTTGTTTTGATTAGCTACAGATTGAAAGTATTAATAACTTGCAGTTTATTAGGTGATTAGAGTAATTGTAAGTGTTTTTATATTTTTTATATTTTCATAAATCAGACTACACTGGTTGCACTGAATTTTTGAATCAGTAAATAGAATCACATTGCTCACACAGTTCACTCTGTTTTGTGTGTGTGTGTGTGTGTGTGTGTGTGTGTGTGTGTAGTCAGGATAAATGAATAGAAAAATGTGGGGGGGTGGATTTTGTGCCATAATTTGGCAGTACTCTTTCTTTTTATCTCATCACAATACATTCAGTCTGCAGCTCATGTAAAATATGATTTATTTCGTGGTGCTGTAGAATCAGCAGAAAAAGTAGTGAAGGAAACATGAATACTGTGCTATAAAATGCCTACTACTTCAACTTTCCGCATTGTCACATGGAGCAGAATGCAGTATATCTTATAGCATTATGGCTTTTTTTCCTCAGAATCATTTTCATTCCATTCAAATTGTAACATGAAGAGAGACAGAGACCAGCCAAAACTCTTGAGGCACTGATCTGCAAATTGCCCATACATTGTCACAATATTTAGAGTGGGAGTTTAGAGTCTGTATAACCATTATCCTGGAAAGAAAACCACAAAAACAGTTTTTTACGCTTAGCTGTTGGAGACAATCCAAGGCACTGAAGTTGTTTTTACAGTACGCAAGCGTTTGAAGACATATCTATAATTACTGGGTGTTATCATTCAGAAGTTAAGAGTAGTAGCAGGTGAACTGGCAGTTAAATGAAGTTAAACCAGACGTACAAGTATTGGTAAGAAAGCAACAGCAGATAAAGGAATAAAAACTATAATTAAGTACACTTAGAAATGTTTCCTTTGAAGTCAATGTGTTGGCATCTGATAATGTTTTTTGCACGCATCCACATCCCAAAAACCTTGTCGTGTAATCTATCTATCTATCTATCTATCTGTAATCTATCTATCTATCTATCTATCTATCTATCTATCTGTCATTTTTGTCAATCTATCTCCATTTTTTTCAGAAATGTCTCATTATATACTTCACTGAGTGTTTATGAGTACATGAATTATAATTGTTGTTATTGTTATTATGCAGAACACTTGTTTCTGCTTGGTGACTCAATGAGATTGTAGGTGATCATGATTGAATATTTAATTGTCAGTGTTTTGCTTGGATCCCTTATAGTGGCTGAATGACTGGAGGCACAATTTACTCACACACTTAGGGTGATTATGAACATGGATCGTTGGTTCACCTCATGCATGAAATTGGTTTATGTGATTCAGAATGTCACTTAGATGAGAGAGTTAAAGATCAGATCAACACACACACACTCACTCCATCTCTTTTCCACATGTGCAGTCATGCAGTCAAGTGTGGTGTTTCTGTGAAATGTGAAAAAAACAGCATATATATTTTAAATTGCATTACTTTTTAACACTTGAATTATCAAATTAACATTTGATTTTTAATGGTGTGTAAGAAAGAGTCAGATCTTTTAATAAGTTTTAGGGAGTGTCCTGCTATGGTTTGCAGTAATATTGTGTGTGACCTCTGAAGTATAAATGATGATCATCATCAGAAGATGAAATTCATTTACATACTTTTCAATTTACATGACTTTACACATTCCATTTTTCATTTTATAATTTTTGAGTTTACTTTAAACCCCACAATTAACTTTTGCATTCTTTACATTCTATTTCATATTTTTGAATTTAGATCGCACTGCACTTTTGACTTTTAAATTCGGTTTTGCACATTTACATATATTTTAAATTTAATTCCACCTGAAATTTGGCATTTGATTTTACATTACAATTTACATTTGACTTTAGTTTACATTCCATTTTGCATTTTTTATTTACATTTGAATTTACACATTTGACACTGCATTCTACTTCACATTTTAATTGTCACATTACATTTGATTTTACATTAGTTTTGCATTATACTTTACATTTTACACCTCACATTTGACTTCCCATTCCATTATGAATTAATTTTGCATTTATGTTCTACTTAGAATTTGACTTTTTTTTAAAAGCAGCTCAGTAGGGAGGTGAATGTACCCACATGTGTGTTTGTAGCTGTGATTGTAATAGCATATTCTTATGCAGTATGTTAAGTGTGTGTGTGTGTGTATGCAGTAATGTTAAAGTATTTTACCATGTTCTTTGGGAGTCTCTTGACATGCTCCTGTTGTGACTTTTATACCCAGAATCCTCTTGAAACTTTAACCCAGGTTATGTTTAATTTATACGAGATCCACGTGCTATTCTGGAGTAGATGGTGTGTGTGTGTGTGTGTGTGTGTGTGTGTCCTTGAATCCCTCTGAATTATGGCTGTTCTCAGTATAAAACTGAGTTTAGTAGGGCAGAAAATGCTGACTCGTGACTCACCATACTGCGTCTTTATCAGAGAGATTCGCCGCAAACACAGGTTCCCATTGATGGTGTGTGGGCATTTGAGTCTGTGTGTGTGTTTGTGTGTGTTTGAGAGAGGGAGGCAGAAAGCTATATAGGCCAGAGAGCCAACGCTGACTCAGGTGGAAAAGTAGGGCATTGTGGGTAGTAGACACAGTGATGACATAAAAGGTAGAGAGTAAAGGAAAAAAATCAGTAAGAATAAAGTATGGATGGAATGGAACGAAATATAGAAAGATAGAAGACTGAAAGAGTGTGAGGATATCAGTCCACACTGCTGCATTCGAGGTCACCTTGATACACAGAGAGACACACAGAGAATACAAAGAGCCCTTTATTACACGCATACAGTGCAGAAATCACACTCACAATCTGTGGTTTGTTGACTGACATCACAGGTGAAATTTAATTGTGCCAAAACTGCATTGCATAACCTAGAATGCTCAATTTCAGTGATGTTTTTGTGTGTTGGAAAACTTTAAAAGTTGATAATGTTAGTTTGGCAACAATATAACTGAGAATACCTACAGGATGAACAGTAGTGATGCCTAAACGGATTTTAGTCTGGTGTATGGGTAGGTTAAGAACCACTGAGACGAAAACCACTTTGTGGTCTTGTGATTTAGACTCTTGACCTGAAGATTATTCAAGGGGTTAAAGTGGACACACTATAGTGCTTAATCCTGTTTACAAGACAAGCAGGGTGAGTGTGAGAGAGAAGGAGCTAAAAGATCTGTAATGCATGGTCTCAAGTTGCTTTTATAAAAAGACAGCAAATGCAATATGATCAAAGACAGCAATGTTTATTAAACTGTCCATTATGTATTTAATTTTTTATATATTTAATTTTTCTAAATAAAAGCTGAAATATAGTTTGATAATATCATATTAGAAAAACAATTATATGAATCTTTTAATTATACTATTATTACCTGTTATTACCCTAATACCACTAATGCACCCAATACACAAAATAATGTTCTTTTTAGCAGCATCATATGACCCCTTTAAGTATAAATAGTGTTAAAGGAATCCCTTTAAATATAAATACAAAACCAAAAAGGGCAGAGACAGAAGTAATAGAGAAATTAGAAACAGCCTGAAAAACAGAATCTTCATGAATTTTAATTTCATTCTGGCTTCGTTTTGCTTTGTTGAAGTTGATGTCAGTGCAAACACTGAGAACTTTGTTGGCAAAATGTGTAAATTGTCTGTGTATGTGCCAGTGTAAATAATGCCCCACCTAACCCAGTGCAGGACAGACACTAAACAGATGGAGAAAAGTAATCAAACAGAACTGATGTGAGAGCATGTTTTGGCTCTTTTTACTCCTGATGTCAGTGGATGAGCATGTAGTCGTGTGTAAATGTCAGGCTGATAGTGTCCATGAACTTTCTTTGATGAACAATGATTTCTGATTTGAAACGGCTTCAAACACACAGGCTGGTAATTGAGCCATGGCTTAGTGAGTATTGCAATTGCTAGGGACAATTGCATATACTAAGGTAAGCATTACTATGCTATTAATTATACTTTGAGTTATGGATTTGAATAATAAAGACCCTTAGACTTATATTCAGAGGCATAGGTTAATAAAAATCTGTATCTGTAAACAGCAGTACCATAGTAGATTAAGGAAGTGATGTTTGTCAATTAAGGAAAGTTGGAAAGAGGCTTTAGGTCAGGACTAAAATGGATCAACTAAGTCTTTCTCCTCTCATGTGTGTGTGTGTGTTAAGCCTAGAAGAGTGTGTGAGAGTGGCTGCTGGTCATGTTTGCATGTGTACTGAAGAGAAATTTTGTTTCTGAACCATAAATGCGGCTGAGTTGCTATGTTAATTTGCTACTGAATGGATGTGGAGAGTCAAAATAAGGTCAGAGCGCTTTGGATATCTGACAGACGGCTGTGCTTAATCAAAAAATGTGCTCTGTTGAGGACGTTGGCTGTGACATTGAACATGAACAGCAGGAACTTTGAGTCAGTCCCAGTGCAGAACAAAATAATTCATGTGACAGTGAAGAGGAGTGTCTTCCTGGACTAAAAACTAAAGTGCACCATGTTCCCATTTATGGTAAGAAAACATTTTTGAGTTACATTATAGAAGTGCACATACTTGATTATGTTTATGATTTACAGAGCCTCTAAAATGATGGCAAGTGCAAAAAAATTATATTTCAATGCTTTTGCATTCTCCCGCAAAATTCACCTCTGCCAAGAAACTTTGCATTTGATTGCAAGTTTTATGATGGAACTAATGCAAAGTTTTCCAGGGGAACATAATAGTTTTGTTTATATTATTACATATTATCTTACATACTTTATATATTGAAAAGGATCGTTTTAATGAAGGGCGTTGTGATTTTATATAACCAGTGCTTGCCTATGCAAATATACGCTGTGCTTGCCCATGCAAAACTCACCACCACTATGTGGGTTTTGCCCTGCAGTTTAGGTGTGTATGTTGTTTTAAATGCATTGATATGTGGTTTAGAACAAAAATATACAGTATGTAATGGAAGGTACATTACATTTTGAATGCGCAGAAATATACTAGAATGTAATTTGTAATGTAAATGTGCCTCAGCTAGGTCAAAGGTCATTATCACCCACACTGAATTTGGGTTCAAGGGGTCAGCAAGATTTTAATGTAATGAGTTGTCATATTAAGGTGCGTGTGAGTATGTGAATCTGTCATCTTCATGGAGGTCAAACTGTAGGTCAACACTCTTTGCTTGTATCAGTCCTGGCATCTTATCTGATCATTTGTGCAGTGTGGGTTTGTACTGTGTTGGTGTTAATTGGAATTTATAATGATGTTGATGGTGTAAGTGTACACTATCATTCAAAAGTTTGGTGTCAGTCTGTTTATTATGTTTTTTGTTTTTTAAATGTCTCTTCTGCTCACTAAGGCTGCATTTATTTGATCAAGCATACACTAATAACAGTACAATTGTGAATTATTATTCAAATTTAAAATAACAGTGTTCTATTTAAATATATTTTAAAAATGTAATTTATTCAAAGATGGCACACTCCAGTCTTCAGTGTCACATTATCTGTCAGAAATCATTCTAAAATGCTGATTTAGTGTTGTGCTGCTTGTAATTTTTGTGGAAACGGAGATATTTTTTTATTTGAATTATTTAAAATTAAAAATATTTTGCATTAGGTTTTATCTCCTGGCACATTTTGTAACGCTACAAAATGTGAATCTGACCTTGTGACTATTGTTTTAAGAAGACTGACTAATAGTTTTTATATTTAGGTCCACTCATGCCTCTGTGCTGTTAAAATCAGAGTGAATAAATTTCCATGGTATTCAGACACGTGAGAAAATGTGTTTCTATGGTGTTCAGCTCTATAAAAAGAAGCTCTTTAAAAATGCTTAGACCTCTGATCATTGTGCATTACGCAGTAGATAGTTTAAATTAAATTCTGACAGTGTGAAGCACGCATGAATGCATATTTCGTGTTTGATAATTGATTCAGCATATGGCTGCCTCTGCATTGGGATGTTTTGTAGCTTCGCATTTGCACAAGGTGAGCTAGAATAACTCGGCATGTGTGCAGATGCTCACAGGATTAGGCCTGTTTGATTAGCCAACAGCTGTTAGCATCTGTAAGTGTGTGTGTGTTCTCTGGCTGAAATTTAAACTGTGACTCAAATGGAGTCACATCCTGCTCTTTATAATTACACCCTTGTGTGTTTTTCTCTCATCTTTCTGGCTTGCTTGCACACACATTAAAGGAATAGCTCACAATGAAAATTTGCTGAAAAGTTACTCATCCTCAGGCCATCCAAGATGTAGATTAGTTTGTTTCTTCATCAAAACAGATTTGGAGAAATTTAGCATTAAATCACTCCTCTGCAGTGAATGGGTGCCGTCAGAATGAGAGTCCAAACAGCTGATAAAAGCATCACAATAATCCACAAGTAATCCACACGACTCCAATCCATCAATTAACATCTTGTGAAGTGAAAAGCTACATGTTTGTAAGAAACAAATGCGTAATTTTTTGCTGTAAACCATCGCTTCTGGCCAAAATCCATAATCCATATAACGCTGCCTCCAGTGAAAATTTCCATCCCTTGTTGTCCTCTCACATCAAAATCCACCGATACATTTGTTAAAAACGGTTTTGGACTGTTTTTACTTGTAAATGGTGCTTGATCTGTGCATATTTCTCTCCTGATTCAGACAAGATGACTTTTTTATACTGGAGAAAGTCTCATATTTTAGCCAGAAGCAATGGTTTGAAGTTAAAAACATCTTAATGGTGGATTTGCTTATTACAAACACATTCTGACGGCACATTCTGAACTCTCATTCTGACGGCACCCCATATTGAGAACACTAATCACATTGCATGAGACATAAACAGCAGTAAACTCTCGATCAGTTACATAGGTTTCCAGACTCTGTTTTGTGGCCGGGGCATCACAGAGACATTCTTGGCCCTTCGTTAATGGACAACACAAAGCCGCATTGATCAGAAGGCCTGTGTGAATGAGACGGGCATTAGACACAGACACCCTCGCGGGTCTTCCTCATCCTCATGGGTCCCGGTGCACAATGGGGTCTACTGTGGGTCCACTGCCCCCAAGAAGAGGCGGACACACTGATCCACACACACATAGATGGTTGGTCGTCCTCAGTAATGAAGTTTTGTCCCCATGTGAAGTGAGCTGGACAGTCTGTTCTTGTCTCAGTGATGTCCTGCGTGTGAGAATGTGAACGACGGGAGGAAATGTATGAGAAACTTAGACGTGTCATGTGGTTGTCATACGGTGCTGACTTTCAAGAATTGAGCCAGGTCTTCACATGGCTGCAAACGCATATGCAATTAGAGTTTTTTCTGGGATGTGGAGCTAAATCTAATATTCTCTGGACTGGGACGGACCTCTGAGAAGCAAAGCAAAGGGATCGAGATATCTTCTGGCTGAGAACATTGATTTAAAAAAAAGTATTGGGAGTTTATCCTAGAATTTGGACATTGCATGTGGACATGTCGACATTCCTGTTAAGGATGTTCCAATTTTTGGAAAGCGGATGTGCATTTTGGCTGTAGTGTGCAAACATTTGATGTAAACAACTTTGTTTTCCTCGTATTTGAAGTTGTCATTGGTTTATGTTGAGTTAGTTGTTTTGGTTTGACTGCATAAACCATCATGACACTGGCAGCAAGACTCGATGACCTGGAAATGACTCTGGAGCACATGCTAATGGACGTGTTTGTAAGTCAAATTATGTTCTTTTTCTCTTTTTGGCTTTCAAGCAATGCCATAGAAGAAGCATTTTGGGTTCCTCAAAGAACCTTTTTTTTTCTTCGTGTGAAGCACATTTTTATACTCTGAAGAATTGTTTCCACTAAAAGGTTCATTGCAAAGGTTCCATGGATGTTAAAAGTTTCTTTATTGAGCCACAGATGCCAATAAATAACCTTTATTTTTAAGAGTGTTAATGTTGTGCCAAAAATACCTTGATACCATTTTGCATGTGACACCATGTTATTCTTTGAAGCAACTTGGGATACCATTTAAATACCTACTTATCATCATGATATATATCAAAGTACCATATTATTAACATTTGTTATTGCCACGGTCTATATCACATTTTTAAATACACTCTTAAAAATGAAGATTCTTTATTGGCATCTAAGGGTGCCATGTAGAATTTGTAAAATCCATGTAACATTGCACAATAGGTTCTTATTGTGGGAAAAAATGGTTCTTTAGATTATTAAAATGTACTTCACAGTAACGAAAAAGTGTCTTTAAAGAGGTTTCAAAGGTTCTTTGGGGAGCCTAGAATTGTTCTTTGTTTTTGGAAACATTATTTCATATAGATTGAGTGTAGGCCTATAGTTTAAATATTTCACCTCAAAAATAAAAATAAAGTGTATGTTATCATTTACCCATGCCGTTCTAAAGCTGTATGACTTTCTTTCTTCTATGTAACCCAAAATAAGATATTTTGAGACATACTTTGAAAGTGTTGGTTTGGACCCCGTTGACTTTCAGTATATGGCAAAAATGTTTCTTCAAAATATCTTCTTTTGCATTACACAGAAAAAAACGTAATACAGGTTTAGGATGACATGGGTGTATAAATGATGAATTTTCATTTTGGGTGAACTTAGAGAGGTCTCATCTTTAAATGCTTTTAAAGTTGAAGTCAAAAACTACTTCTTGTCTTTAACCTTTGAGAGGGTGGGGTAGTCTTTGTTGTTAGTAGGATGTGTGTTGTTTTAAGTTCTGTTTCTCAAAAACAGTTTTAATGAAGTGTTTCTTGATTGTACAGCACTTTGGTCTGCAGGTGCAGTTGTAAAGTGCTCTATAAATAAAGTGAATGAATGAATGAATGAATGAATGAACTATCACTTTAGGGCTTGAGTTGTTTTTATCTGATCTTGGCTTGTGCTCAAACGTGTTTCATCAGTGTCTGCAAGATGATGAAAATGATGATGCCGATGAAAAAGTTTATGCTGAAGTTTCACTGCTGTAAATAATTCAGTCATCTCACTTGAGTGACACACCGCTGGCCTGACAGATGCTTGAGACTTTTGCAGTGCATTCTGGTAGTTTGTGTGTGTGTGTTCAGTTGTGCGTGTGTGCCAGTTAAAGAAAAACTGCTATAATTTCCATGATTATGATTGCACTGAAACACAAAGGCCTGAATTTTAGGTAAGGATTTAGGATTGACTTCAATGTAATGTTGCTGTTATACCAATTTCTAAAAGAGATTTTAGCCTCGTGAATGATAAAACAAGTGGAAAAATCCCATAGACTTACATTGAAGGAGGGATTTGAGCTTGAGGATTGACTCTTTTCTATTGGGCTAGTAAAAAAAACACACACGCACAGAACATGTTAGCAACTGCATAGAAACACCCTGGTAAACACCCAGAACTTTGCAGTCTTTAAAAAAAAAAACTAGTTGTTTGTGTGTGTGTGTGTGTGTGTGTGTGTGTGTGTGTGTGTGTGTGTGTGTGTGTGTTTGTGTGTGTGTGTAAATGAAAGATAGCTCATATTTGAATTAGTGTTGTCACGGTCCACCGGTACTTAAAAAAACCTGGTACCGTAACGTTTTCATTTTTTTAGTACCGACATGGTACCGAAATACCGGGTCTTTTGACAACACTAATTTGAATACAATCCGCATGTCTTTCCTTCTTTCTGTTTAATGACTGTTTAATAATCATAGTGTGGATTGTGTAGTCACTGAGAGTCTAACAGCATATGTGCTTCTGCTGTCTCTCATCAAGAGCCTGCGGTGCCTTCAGGAAATCTAAGAACAAAGCTCTGATTATTTTTACCCAACCGGTTCATAATCCCTTTATTTTAATCTCCGGACGTAAGATATTTCAACAATGCCTCTGATGTTATTTTTGGAAAAGATTAATTTAGTTCCACAAAAAAGTTTCAGTCTGTCAGATTAAATGCTGGTTTTTGGTGATGCACAGTGTTCTGTTGTCAGATCTTTTAGGAACAGAGAATGAAGGTTATTTTCCCAGAGGTGTATGCTGTCCCAAATCAAAAACATTTTATATAAGGATGTGATGTAATTGTACTCTGAAGTAAATAAGAATTTGAGGTAGATGCTCTGGAGTCTGTATGTTATGATATACACTCTGTTTAAAAGTTTGGGGTTTGGTTATAGTGTTTTATTTTTTTTATTAATTAATTTATTTATTTTTAAGATGCCTCTTATGCTCACCAAGGCTGCATTTATTTATTTATTTTTTTACCAACAATACAGCAAAATTGTGAAATAATATTACAAATAATTTTTAACATATTTCAAAATGCAATTTATTTTATAAATTATAAATTTTTTTCAGGATCCTTTGATGAACAGAAAGTTCAAAAGAATAACATTTATCTAAATTATAAATCTTTTATAACATTATAAATGTCTTTACTATCATTTCTGATCAATTTGATCAGTCCTTGCTGAATAAAAGTATTCATCCAAATAAAAAAATCTGTCTTACTATGTAATTACATTTTTTATCATGTATTATTTAAATATCGCACTGCGTGTGTGTGTGTGTGTGTGTGTGTGTGTGTGTGTGATCAGTCCTTGCTGAATAAAAGTATTCATCCAAATAAAAAAATCTGTCTTACTATGTAATTACATTTTTTATCATGTATTATTTAAATATCGCACTGCGTGTGTGTGTGTGTGTGTGTGTGTGTGTGTGTGTGTGTGTGTGTGTGTGTGTGAGTTGATGATTCAGTAGTTGTGATGGCAGAGGGCATGGGCAGTAGTCTGTCACTGGTCACCATGGGAACAGTTGGGTGGTGTAAAGGGCAAAGCTGGCCGTGGCTCCATTTTATTGCCCCTCTATCACACACACACACACACACATTTGCACAGTGTATATGTGAGTCTCCCAAGAGTAAGAACGGCCAACTAGAGGACAGGGTGAACCTAGTCACTAAAGAATGAGCGATAAACTCCATTGTGCGTGTTTGTTTGGCTTTGGCTTGTGTGTTTGGCAGTGCTGTAGTGTTGTGCTGTATTCAGTGATTTCTATTGTAAATGCACTTCACACACACGGCATTGTTCCAATGGTTCAGCCTGAAGAAACTGCAGGTTCTTTCTTCATGTTTCCAGCTCACAAAGCAGCGACAACCAGTATTCAAACGTTGCACTGGGGACAAAACACTCTGTCCCTCTCGCTGTTGTGGTTTATTTGGCTTTTATTGAATAGGGTTTTGGAAGATCCTTATGTGCCTTCGTCATGTGTTGTGTAAGACGTCTTTTAGTTTGTGTACCGATGAAGGGGGCGACTCCCATGTATTGTCTTGCATTGATTTTTCTGCCACTTTGATATGTAAAGGAATCATATCACAAAAAAGAGGATTTTCCATGCTGTAAAACCTTTATGTATTGAAATGGTGAATTTTTATTTTACAATATGATTGTTTTTTATCTCACAATTGGAAACTTATTTCCTATAATTGAAACTTATTATGCTGTATCTCATAAATGCAACTGTATTTTCTGTCATTGTGTCTTTATATCTTGCACTATAACTTTATATACAAAGATTACTGAAAAGAGGTGCTCTACCAGCGAAAGAGGAAGTGCAACCAAAAATCAAAAGGCCATTTTCAGTTAGAAAAGGTGCAGCACTCACTCTTGAAGAGATCAAAACTTTATTGGTTAAATTGACGCTTTGGCCATTATCAAGGCCTTCATCAGACATCACTATACTATAACTTTTTATCTAACAATGACAACTATATTTCTTGTAGCTACAGCCTTAAATCTTACCATTTAGAATTTTTATCTTACAATGTAACTTTTTATTAGGGATGCACCGAAATGAAAATTCTTGGCCGAAACGGAACAAAATTAAACACTGGGCCGAAGACCGAATACCGAACACGTTTTTTTTTAGTTTTTTTCCCCATGTATTTTGCCAATTTATTTTCACCATTGCATAAATTACAAAGCCAAAATGTGCTTTTTACTGTTTTGTCTTGCTTTTCAAAGAAAAATAAATAAATTACAAAACAACAATTTAAATTTTTTTAACACTGAACATTTTTAACATTCTAGCAGACACTATACCAAATTAGCACAATTTAACTTAAAATTAATAAGTATTGTTCGGTACAATTTATTCGGTCTTTTCGCTTATTCGGACGAACACCGGAAGAGCTTTTTTTGCTATTTTCGCCCGAATAATTTCGGTTGGCGAACATTCGGTGCATCTCTACTTTTTATATACTTTCAACTTAATTTCGGATACCAGAAACTTTTTATATCTCATAAATGCAACTTTGTTTCCCATAATTGTGACTTATTTTTTCATAATCACTGTATTTCTTACAGTTGCAACTATTTTTTGTAACTACAGCTTTACAAGCTTACAATTTTGACTTTATATCTATTTATTTCCTATAATTGTAACATTATTTCTTACACTATGACATTTTGTCTAAAGATGGAACTTTATTGCTCTACAACTACAACCTTAAATCTTACACTGAAAAAAAAATACTACATTTTTTAAGGTAAATGGTTGCAAAAAATGTATTTGAGCTACATTTCAATAAAAAAATAATGTTGAAAGTTAGTCAACTAAATTTGTTGTAAATGTAGCTAAAATAAATTGATTGCAACCACTTACCTTAAAAAATTTAGTAAATTCAATTAATCATTTTTTTCAGTGTACAATTGTGACTTTATATCTTACAATATGACTTTTTATTGCACAATTGCACCTATATTTGCCATTCTTGCACTTTTTATATCTAATAAATAGAAATGTATTGCAACTCTAATTGCAACTTTGTATTGTACACCATGAATATTCTTTGAACAATGGAAATTTTCCATAAATTTTATCTCATAAAATTGATATCCCATTAATGCAGCTTTATTTCCCCTAATTGTGACTTTATATCTTACACTATGACTTCATATCTAACAAATGTGTTTACTAACATAACTACCTTAAATCTTACAATTGTAACTTTATATCTCACAATATGACTATTTTCCTTATTGTAAACTTTATCACAATTGAAGCAGAGACTGGCTTCTGTATAAGGTGAAGTGAAATGATAATGTGAAACCTTATAATGTGAAACCAGAATACCTTTTACTGAGAACTAAGATTCAAATTGCTAGAAATCTTAGAATATGGCTCCTTTGAATATTCTCTTCTGAAACGGATGAGTATTTCCCAAAACCATCTGCAGTGCCTGATAACAGATATGTGCTTTATTTTAATGAGGAAAATTAAAGTGGCTGTTGATAATTTGTAGACTCAATAACCCCAGAAGCGTTATCAATTTGCTTCACTGAAGTGAATTATTCCAACATGGCGAACAAATCATTGCTGTCAGCGCTCGTGTTTTCCCTCTTTCTTGTTTCACTCTGCGTTCTCAGCCTCACCCTTTCCCACGATAAGTATTACAAAACCCTTTCCTTCTCCATGCAATTGTCTTCCGTTCGTACCAAAGTAGGACTTACACCGGGTTCTGAGAAGAGCGTTGGTGGGGATAGATGTTTTTTTGTGTGTGGGGTTTTGCAATAATTATGGTAATTTATGAAAACTCACTCTGGATAACAGCCACACAAACTGCAATGGACGCCATCTGAGACACAAACACACACACACACACACTCAGAGTGCCATGGGCTAAGATTACAGGGTGCAGTGTAAACAGGGTCTGATGAGCCCCTGCAGTCCCAGAACAGAGGCAGAGCTCCAGAACTCCATTAAAACATCTCAGCAAGAGTCGAGCAGCCTCCCCCATCGCCTGCCGCACACTCTCTTTTGTGTCATTGAAGGTGCTTAGAGATTTTGTTTGTTATTATATTGGATAAATTCATTTAGCCGAACAATAAGAGTGTGACAGGTTCATTTACCATGTTTTGAATGGTGACATGTTGTTCACCTATTTGCTAAAATGGCCTGCTGTGTTGGAGAAAACGCTCAGGAAGGTGTATGTGTGTGTATATACTGTATATGTGTGGGTTAGTACTCGTACCCTTGGGCGTTTTATCCACTCTCGGGTTGTATTAAGAATGTCACAGTTACACAGGAAGTAATAGCTTGGTTTAGTGTGTGAGTGGGGAGGGAACCAACACACATGGTGTGACAAATTTATCAGTTCCCCTGTTCCCTATCTTGGTTTATCACACTGGCATGATTTAGCTATTAAAAAACAGACTGTATATGAGCAATATAAGGCAAAGAGCCATCTGAACACCCTCAGTGACTTTGCAGTACGGTAAAAATAGAAACAGTTTTTAATATGAATGAATGATGCTGAGCAGGGATTAGAAGGAAAGCTCCTGACTCTCTCTCTTTCTTTCTTTCTCTGTATATATTTGAAAAAAGACTAATTTGTATTGGTTCTTTTCATGTTCTTACAGGCAATAAAAAAATTCATACTGTACATATAGACTGTAGAAGTTCCCATGGAAAGCTTTATGAAGCCTTCTCAGTGCATGTCTAATAAGAATATGAAGAGTATTTCCAGTGTTTAATGTTGTAATTTTTAGACAGAGAGAGAACACAGTTAAAACTAGATTTTTACATTTTCTAAAGTACCTTACATGTGAGTGTTGCTTACTCATGCAGAAGTTGCTGACAGGATGCTGGGAGGGCAATTCTCAGCCCTTTTGACTCAGATGCCCCCCGTTGTCCAACACAATTGTTGAAGGCTCGTCCAAAATAGGCTAAGAAGGTATTTTCATTATTTTTGCTGTATTATGAAAAAAAAACCCGCTTGTTTTTCAACATGTTTTATTAACAGAAACCAGTATATGTAATGGATATATAATGAAACAGGCAAATTCAATTAATTAATCATTAAATGAATTTATTTTGTGATTCCAGAAAAAAAGCTATGTTCTAGAACTAAAACTATTGAACTATGTTCAATGAAAAAATAAAAGGGAAAAGATTGAAAAATTTTGGGGGGAAAATTGTAAAAAAAAAAAATCTTGTTTTTGTTTTCATTTTATTTAGATTAGTTAAATTATTTGAATATATTAATAATATTTTAAAGGTATTTTAATGTAGTAAAACATTACTATCTATCTTTTGGAACAACGTTTATGAGTGGAGTGTATCCATGATGTCTTGTAGGGATATTTCACCCCAAAATAAAAATTCTCTCATCATTTACTCACTGTCATGATGGTACAAATTCTTTCTTTCTTTCTTTCCTTCCTTCCTTTGTTGATACAATGAAAGTCAGTGGTGTCCAGTGTTGTTCAGGACATCACTGACTTCCATTCTATAAAAAAAAAAAAAAAAACAGAAAATTTCTTCAAACTACCTTTAATTTTTTTCACAAAAGAAAGTAAATCATACAGGAGTATGTGATGACAGAATTTACATTTTGGGGTAAATTATCCCTTTAAAATGCAGTTGAAGCATGCAACTCACTAGTGTTTTGTCTTCCAAGATTGAATCAGATGGTTTCTTAAACATTACAGGAATGTTTTTGTAATATAAGCTCTATCATAAACACAACAGTACGTCACCTCATTCCAGTGCAGTTTCAATCTCCATAAAACTCACTAAATACTAAAAATAATGGTTCCAAAAGGATGTTTTCACAGTGATGCCATAGAAGAACCATTCAATGAACAGTTCTTAAAAGAACCATTTATTTTCTTAGTGTGAAGAACATTTAAAAATTCTAAAGAACCTTTTTCCACTATAAAGAACCTGTAGTGCAATGGAAAGTTATAAAGAGTGTAGCTGTCTGTGTGCTTCATTGAGTTCTGAAGAGCAGAGAAGGACGGACAGGCATTTAGTGCAGTTTTTAACAAGACATCCCTGTTAGGACATACAGGCGATAATGTCCTACACACATGTGTGTGTGTGTGTGTGTAGTCTGTCTGGTGAAAGCAGCCATGGGATTTACAGCTAATCTGAACAGCAGATGGCAAAACATCAGATATTCTGTTTGAGCAGGAGAATGGATATTTTACAGCACACACACTTTATCCCTCATCATAAACATTGACATATACACAGCTTTGCTTTCTAAACACATGCATACATTCTTGTGCAGCGTCACGTGACTCACGTGTGTGTATGTGATAATACTCATATTAATCCAGTGACCTGAATTGAGTTTGACTGGAGGTGAGGCTGACGTATCTGGAGCGCACACGCCATTCCACGGCTACTTCCAGAGACAGAGAAAGAGAGAGAGAGAGACAACAACCTCCCTCCCTTCTGCTCGCTCTCTCACTCACACGCGCTTCTCCTGAGGAAGCAGTATGAAAGCCGACACAGTATGGGCTGAAGACCATAGTGAGGACGCCCACCGCTGAAAGACACAGAGGCAAAACGGAGAGAAAGAGTGCAAGAAACACCAACAAAGAAGGTGCGAACACATTGAAAAGCAGAACCAGGCTGGAAAATTGGCTGGAGGGAGCCGTGGAGACGGAGCGAGAGAGAGGAACAGCCCGTCTGTCTGTGGCGGGTCAGCAGACGCCGAACGCTCGTGGACCAGACGCTCACACTCACACCATGGTGGTCCAGGCAGCCGTAACGCCCGGTAGAACCCGCAGGCTTCTCCTCAAGCTGCCGGTGGGGACGCTGAGGCGAAATAGCGAGGACAGGGTAAGACGTGAGACGATCCGTGAGTCTTGTGTGTTTTTGAATGCTGGCTCAAGGTTATCAAGGGCTGCCAATAGCGGCACTTGTGTGTTAGTTTGTCTGCAGCTGAGGAGACAATGGAGATAATAAGACATTTATGTGTTGGCATGATGGATGTGCACCTGCGTGCATGCTTTACAGGGAATCTCAGTGAATTGTGTTGTTCTCATGCTTCATATGGCTCTTATGAGGGTCACTGTCACGATTATGGCTTTCTGAGGTCTGTGACAGTTCGAATGACAGTGTTGTGTAATAGTGTTTGTTCACTGAAGATACTGGTATCAGGTAAACATTACCCCAAAACAAGCAGCAACCTGCCCAGTTATACGTGAATCACGTTAGCAGACAAAATACGGCGAGCTTCACCTCACTGCACTGACTGTCATTTACTGGAACTGCCACAGGGTAAAAGTTCTGTCCATACAGATGTGTGTGTGTGTACGCATTTGTTTGCTTTCATTCTGTATGTGGGTGTGTGCATCTCTATATATGCGTATGTGTGTGGGTGGACACTTTGTGCCATAAAAAGAAGTAATAATTTAATAATCATGGAGATTCAGGTTCTTAAAAATCGCAAATGCCAAATAGCATGATGATTTCAAGCCTGATGATTTCATCATATAAATTTGTATAAATATGTGTAATCAAATTTGTATATAAATATGTACGTATAAATATACATGATATATTATAGCCATTATATAGGCAGTTTTTATCATATTATTAAATTATTTATTAAATATATTATTTATATACAAGAAGTAATCATAGTTAAAAATATTATTGTTATTATTTAGTGATAATTTATAATACATATATTTGTGTGTCTAATTTTAAATATGAAATTTAATGATTAATGAGGAATTAATATTCTTTATTTATTTTATCTATCTATCCAACCATTTGTCTGTCTGTACATCTAATTTTATTTTATTTTTGAAATATTATATATGTATGTAATTATAAATGTATATATATCAATGATTAGTAATCAGTTATTAATATTTAATTATCTTTTAATGATGAATAATTTAGATAATTTGGATGGATGGATGTATATAAAATCATTAAATAAAAATAATATTTAGAACTATTGGT
>NW_015552592.1:60996-73449 GCF_001515605.1 Sinocyclocheilus anshuiensis | reverse complement strand
TGTGTGTGTGTGTGTGTGTGTGTGTGTGTGTGTGTGTATGTTTATTATAAATTACTATATAAATTATGCAAAACATAAAATAACATCAGTAATATACATTTATAGGCCACCCTACTTTCTTGATAGCAGATCAACATTGACCATAGAAAATAACCACTTCTATAAAACTTCTATACATTTTCAAATGACATAAAAAGAACATGAAATGTTAAAAATGTATATCTTTTTACATGATAGTGAAATGGCCTACATTCGTGCCTATTTCATATGGCTGTTGTGTGCCAGTTTCATTTGAATCCCGTCGTGCACTAAAATTACAAGAAGGGTTCTCTCTCTCTCTCTCTCTCTCTCGTTTTTGAGACAGATGTGTGTAATTATAGCAGTTTGAATTATTGATTAGAGGATTTCCTCACGCACGTTTCTTTTACTGCATCCCTGCAGAGCTCTCCTCCTCTTCGCTGTCATTCTCTCTCTGCGGCCTGAGGCTGTCCCTTCAGCTGCCGGTAGTTTTAGCTGAGAAATTATAGACACTTAGCTCTAACTGCATTGTGACATGATGCCTACATGCATGTACATGCAGACTGACATGCAAAACTGACTTGAAATACTCACTCCCTGCAGTATCCAGCACTGAATGTGTTTGTGCATGTAACTCAGATTCACTGTGGTTCTTCATTACTGTGAAAGCAGCTTTAGAAAGCGCTATTCCATCCACTGTCAGCAACGCTGAGCTGGCAGGCAGCAGAATCCATCCACTTAACTGATCTAACACGAATGTCGTTAGCACACGCCGCAAAACTCTACCGTGACTAATGTGAGATTTTCTTGATAGCCAGGCTGCTCTGCATTGAATGTATGTGCAAGAACTTGCCAGGAGAGAATGGATATGGCAGTCGAGACTAAAGCTTCTTAGTTTTGGCCCAGACCAGCTGGAGAGGAACATACTACCATCTGAGATACTACTGTACCTGCTGCGATGTGTTCAAAAAGACTGGCAACTTAATCTGAAGTCCTGCTGGCAGAAACATGTCAGATACATGTGGGCCAAAAAGTCTGTCTTAGATCTGTGTGCTTTTGGATTTATTTTATTTTATTTTATAATTTTTTTAATATATACTTTATTTTCTTTAATTTGTTTATCTGTCTTCAAATGACATTAAACATTTGTAAAATATTTGTTATATAAATTTATTGTATAAAATGTTGATTGATCATTTTACAAATTTAGATAATTTATATGTAAACACGCACCCCCCCCCAAATATATATATATGTGTGTGTATGTGTGTGTGTGTGTGTGTGTGTGTGCAATGTCTGCCACTCTCATAAACTTCCATCTCACAATTTCTTGCCTTCTCTCGCACTTTCTCATCCATTTCTCCAGCTGTCTGTCTGCAAGAAGGCATGTTTAATCTATAATATGTCCATATGGGTCATAACTAGGGTACAGATGTCTACCATCCGGTTTAACCATCAATTATGAGCTGTTAATCAGAGTGCAACCGAGGCAGCGTAATGGTCTTTTGTGTTTGTGCTCTGCCATCTCTCATTTTCATCTGTTTGAGTGATTTTGTCTCACAGCTCCCACAGACAGCAGACATACACCACAGGATAATCACAGAGCCAGAGAGGCTTTGTCAGAGAGGACAAGCAGTCAGAGAGGACAAGTTTTGGGAGACTCTCATGAAAACATATCCATGTTTCACCTGTCTGTGTAATGCAATTTAAGTTGAAATGACTTGTGCAGCCAAGTTGATTAAACATTTAAGGCAATCTGGACATAGTTTTACAGTGTAAGCATGCAAAAAATATGTTTTGAATAAGAAAATTAAGCCTATTTGCATTGTAAAAAAGTTAGAATGTTTAGGTCAGGTAAGATTTTTTTAATATGTGTTTGAAAGAAGACTTAAAAATACAGTAAAAACAGTAATATTGTGAAATATTATTACAATTTAAAATAACTGTTTTGTACTTTGAAATATTTTAACATATAATTTATTCCTGTGATGCAAAGCTGAATTTTCAGCATCATTACTCCAGTCTTCAGTGTCACATGATCCTTCAGAAATCATTCTAATATGCTGATCTGGTGCTTAAGAAACATTATTATTATTTTCATTTATTATATTCAATATCATATTATTATCCATGTTGAAAAGAATTGTACTGCTTAATATTTTTGTGGAAACCTTGATCAATTT
Organism: Sinocyclocheilus anshuiensis; assembly: GCF_001515605.1. NCBI lineage: Eukaryota > Metazoa > Chordata > Actinopteri > Cypriniformes > Cyprinidae > Sinocyclocheilus > Sinocyclocheilus anshuiensis. The sequence goes on along the minus strand of NW_015552592.1, from coordinate 71,248 downwards.
TTTCAGTTTTTTTTGATTAATAAAAAAGTTCAAAAAGAGCATTTATTTGAGATAGAAATTTTTTGTAAAATTATCAATATATTTACTGTCACTTTTTAAAAAATGAATGTATCCTAGCTGAATAAAAATATAAATTTTGTTAAAAAAAAACATTTTGAACAGTAAATATAATTCTAATTAATTATGAAAAATAATTATAAATTAAAAATAAATAATCAATTTATAAAAATATATACTATAAAATATTTTAAAATATATATAATTATAAAATATGTTGCTTGAATGCAGCAATGATAAAATTACTGTTTTTTTTTATTCATTATATTATTAAGAATTGATGGAAGGAAATGCATTTAATTGTCACGGAAATAATGTGAACATCCTTGTAATTCACTTCAACCTTTTCGAATAATGGTCCATTAACAGGCCTTCTTTTCTTTTGGTTTCAGGGTGAAATATGACATGGACATGTTCTTGATGGGTTTCACCCTTATGCAACTCAGTGTTTTATGATTAGACTCCTAATAACTTGTGCATAACTTGAGTTGAGTGTATGTGTGTTTGTGTATGAGATGTTTCTTCACTGAAAGTTAATGTAATCATGTAGCTGGAGGGCTTTCCATACAAGTAAAATCTTTACGCTTGTTGGTCATTTGTGACAAACAAATATGTTCTGCTTCATTAGATTGAGACAATGAAAGAAGCCCTGTTCTTTTTGTCTCTTTTGCCCTCCACTCATCCCTTTTTTCTTCCCTCCTCCTCCATCTGCCCTACTCTTTTACTTACCCACGTATTTCTGTCATTCGTTTACCATTTCATGCTCTTCTGTTCTATTTCCTGTCCTTTCAGCTTCCCACTTCCTTCTCCTCCTCCTTGTTTCCTCTTTTTGAGTCTTTTTGAGATCGAGTTACAAATTTATCTCAGCATGTTCCTCTGCTATAATACGGTGTGACCACTTGCAGAGTTTTCGAAAGCCAGATTTTCAGTCCAAGGCTCTCAGCGAAACAACAGTAGCAGTTTGGCTGTGGAAAACAGTTCCTTTCTACCTTGATGTTTAGGGGGCCGCCGGGGTTCTCCTTGGAGATGCTTTGTTGCATTGGATGGAATCGCGTGTGTGTGTGTGTGTGTGTGTGTGTGTGTGTGTGTGTGTGTGTCTTTAATTGGGTCTTGTTTTGTGTGCTCCGTAGAGTTTGTCTCTGGGTAGTGCGCTAAACTCGGCTAAAGCAGAGTGCTAATTGAGGCTTGTTAAATTTAACCGTTCTGTTGCCTCCCGTTAGGAAGCAGGTCAGGCATGATGCAGACAAAATGTGGATTAATATGCAAGTGTATGCTTGAGCTTGTGCAATGTCAGCCATCCTTTAAAATGCTCCAAAGTAACACATTTACAGTTGCTAATGCATTGTGCCGTGTCTGTAATCAAAAATGTGTAGAAATGTGTGCGTGTTTTGTCTTTATCTATAATTTATATTATCTTTATTCATTAAGGCTAAACTTTATGCAAGTACTCGAATGCATATGCTGCTGGCTTTGACAAGCATTTCATGCATTGCTGAATTTTCTGTTTCTACTGGAAGTACTTTCAGGTCAGTACTTTAAAGTTATCTATACTTTTGCTATTCTTGTACCTAGCTACCATAATAATAGCATAATCTGATTTAATGGCACATTTGAAGGAAACCATCACTCTATGAGTACTGAGATTTGTTCCCTGCTGGGAAAAATACAACCTTGAACCAGCCTAAGATGGTTTGCTGGTCTTAGCTGGTCTCCCAGCCTTATCAAGCTCGGACACTTTTCAGTTGAAGACCAGCTTGGCCAGATTGGGAGACCAGCTAAGACCAGATAAAACCAGCAAAACATTCTAGGGTAGTTTAAAGTGGAAATTCAACCTATCTGTGTTTTAAATGCATCTAATTGGTCTTGTGGTGAATTATTCATCCGTGCTTGTTTTATTTCTTAAATCTTTGTGCTCATGACTTTTAATCAAAATGTCATAACTTGATCTTCCAGTGAAGACTGACTTCTCAAATCATTAATCATATTAAACCCCGCCCATTTATTACAATCGTCTGAGAGGTCATGAATGAAAATTCTGTCAACATTTATTTACCAAAAGAATATGGCGTTATTTTAATGACAGATGTCGAGAGCGCATTATTGAAGAAATTACAGATCCATCTTTGAAATCTGATTGGTTGATAACTTTTGACAACATTTAATTCAGGTGCGAAAAGAATTAATATCTATAGCGCATGAGCACAGAGAGATTTGAGAGTGCACAGGACAGTTTGAGTGAGAGGAGACATGTTTTAAGTGCGCGCACTCTCTCCGGGCGAGAGCAGCGTCTATCTGAGCGCGCGCATCCGGTTTTGTGCAAGAGCAAAGGAAATCCGTGCGCGAGCGGAGAGATTCACGCTCGCGCATTGTATTAATGTGCTTTCGCACTACAATAATGCGCTCTCGACATTTGTCATTAAAATAACGCCATAAAAGAAGATATTTTGAAGAATGCTGGTGACCAAACAGTTTCTGGTCCATAATATACTTCCATAATATTTTTTTGGTTTGGAAACCAACATTCTTCAAAATATCTTCTTTTATGTTCCACATAAGAAAGTAAGTCGTGGGTTTGAAATGACATGAGGGGGAGTAAATGATGACAGAATTTTCATTTTTGGGTGGACTTTCCCTTTAAAGTTATGATGCAATGGAAATAGCTAAATATCTTTCTTCCTGTAGGGTGGGCACTTGGTTCAGTCCATCAGTTGGATGGAAGTGGATCTGAATATGATCTCACAGTCAATTCTGAGAAAGGGGTTTGGTTTTCTCAGCAAGATTACCAACATAAAGCAAGAATGTATTTTAAGAATGTAGCCTACAGCATGCCTACAGTGCATCCTCATACTTGCATAGAGTACATTTGTGGCCTTAGACATGGCAGAGTTGATGATTCCTTCCAAGTAAATGTCAAAATATTTTTTTACTAATGACATCTAGATGATACATTGATCATTTAGAGTGTTGTCACATCATCATGTACTAGCTTCTCCACTTGGGCCCTCAAGAAATCTCAACACAGGCATGCACACACACCAAGCTGCCGCTATTACTTTTATTGTTTTCCTCTCCATTTAGACATCCCCTCAAGCTCAAACTGATCTTTGGGAAGAAAAAAACATCCCATAACACACACACTCATGCACACAAGCGCAAATACCCCTCACAAACTTCAGCATGTGAATGCTGCAATATCAGCTGCCCTGAAGGAGCCTGAGAAATAGAATTGAATTCCTCCACACACACAAACACACACACACATTTCCTCATATCAGTGGAAGATATGAAGTGTGTTCTGACTACTTTGAATATTAGACTGGAATGCAGCCTAGTCATAAACACACACACACACAATCCCATGCATGTCTGAGAACATAAAGCTTTTTAAATGACTCCAACCTCTATGTGAACTTGACGTCTACTGGTTTCAATTAAGTCTCATGCTCTGTTCCCAGAAACACCCGTGCATGATCCCAGGGTCAGCCGGGGTCACATTCATCCCCCAAAACAGGATGCATCACCCCCCAAAATGTCCCGAATGTCTCTTAGACATGAACAAGTACAGAGCTTTGTGCTAAAAATAAGAGTAGAGAATGGATCATTTCACATGCGCTGGAACAGGCCTGTCATAGAGCATTACACACATATTTTGACTCATCTTTCTCTCTCAATAGTCTATTCATGCCATTCTGGGGGTGTGTGATGGTGCGCCTGGGTGTTTAGGGAGGAAATGTATGTGCTTTCTGTTGGTGGCCTTGGATTGGAGTTACACCAGGCTTAATTCCACCGGCTCAGTGTGTGTGTGCGGCCGCCTCCTCTGCGCTCTCGTGGGTTTGTGCTATTATATTATAATCCTCATAAATATTTATGCTCACAGAAAGATTCAGGAGCAAACACTTATTAGCCTATATGCAGAATGAAGTAGGTCAGCAGGCACATGCACGCTCTCACATACATATGCACGTGAACATAAACTTCAAACAGCTCTGGTGCACTGGGACAGCAAGTCTCCCCCCCTCTCTCTTTCACCATGCTAAAGATGCCAGAGGTTCTTTTGTATGTTTGGGTGAGAAAGAGAAGGAGAGGGAGAATTTGGGAATGATATAGAGCTATGTATTGTTGCATGCTTTCGATTAGCACAAAAATGTCAACTCTCAGTTTGGAAAACAAGCAACATGAGAAAAAAATGTTTTCAGTGATGCTATAAAATTATTTGACACTCATTTCAGAGGTCTATGTATCAGATTCACTGTGATTCCCTTCACATTTATTGTGACCTACATTTCCTAAGTGTTTCTTTTACATCTAAATAGTAGGGCTGGGACAATAAATCGATGCATCGCGATTCGTGGATCGATTCTGAGATTTTCGGAATGCATCGTGATTCTCTCTCTCGAATCGATTCTGAGATTAGTTTTTAACAGCAGATGGCGCTCTAGGCTAGTTTTTAACCGCACACTCAAATGCTCATGAAGAAGAGCGCTTGTGCGTTCGGCTGAGTAATGTAAGTGGTTAAATGTACTTGCACATCGGCTTTTATGATGCGAGATTAATGTAAACGCAGCCCCCTGTGAACATCCTTGTAATTCACTTCAACCTTTTTGAACTTTATAAATGATTATTTTAGGTTCAAATGGTGCGTGTGTAAGGAACTGGAAGCAAACAGAATACGGCTATTTCTAAAGCACGCAGTGCCATCTGCTGTTAAAAACTAAGCTCAGAATTGATTCAAGAGAGAATCGCGATGCTTTCGGAAAATCTCAGAATCGATGCAGAATCATTTCTAGATTCGCCCTACTAAATAGACAGATAGTGTTTGTGTGAAAAGTACATGGTCGACATCTGTCTGATTAATATGGTTTCTATGTCTAAAGGCTTGTACACACCGGGGCGATTATCGCCGACGTTTAACGCCTTGTGACTAAACAAAGGGCGCCAATGTGAGTGTGCACACTAGGGGTTGAATGACTTCTGATTTTTTAAAGTCGACTTTTATGTGATGAAAGTCGAGTTGAAGTCGACTAGTCACTGATGACGTCATTAATGAACAAATAAGTCTGATAAACACCTTGTGCACAGCTATGGCATATGACACAGCGCTGCCCACATGGCTATTGCTCCGCTGTGACAAACACCTTGTGCACAGCTATGGCATATGACACAGCGCTGCCCACATGGCTATTGCTCCTATAACAGCTCATTTTTAACAGTTCTTTTGTCTTTGAGTCGTTATGTTTCTCACAGATTTCTGCTCGTTCTAAATCAGATACAGATAAAGTAGCACAGTATGAATGCATTAGTGAGAGCGATTGCGTGTCTAAATTAATTCTACCTGGCAGCGTCTCTCTAATAGTAGTGAAGCTGTGGGATTTAGTTAAGAAATATATGCTTGAACTTTTCAGTTTCAAAGCTATTTTATTGACAATACATTTCCTCGCTGAATGATTCTGTGCGCGTGATGTACGAGCTACTGTCTGTAATGTGTGTGCTTTACAGTGCAGCAGCGCATTAGATTAGAATGGCGATTAACTTACCTGTACAATAAGTGGTTTAAAACGTGTATTCTCCCGTTCATTTTCATGCATCCAGTAATATAATCTCACATGTCTTGTGGAGCGCTTTCAGAGTATGCATTTATTTGTCATTTTAACTGTTTGGAAACGGAGCGTAAATGTGGAAGTCCTTCAAAGATTTCTTATCCTGTTGCGCCCTCTATAGGACCAGCGACTAGTCGACGTCAAGCTTAAAGTGTCATGGCAGAGCATTGAAGTCGATTAGTCGGTGCAACCCCTAGTGCACACCGACGCTCAAAACGGCAGGTGTAAAAGCGTCATTTTTTAAAAAACCGCCTCGGGCTCATTTTTTTGGTTTGATGCGCCGTTAAAAACTGTCCGACCAATGAGATTGGCGCTTTTGTTCACGTGCCGGGAGCTGCTGAAGTTACAGTAAAACACCACTTGGTGGCGCTCAAGCACAAAACGGTCTTGCCGAGCACACATTGATACCTAACGACGAAGAGGAAGTAAGTAGACGAAGAAGATCCATCGAGGCAAGATGAATGTAGAGCTGCTGGTCTCATTGGTGTCTGAACACAAAGAGCTTTATGACAAACGCGACAGCGACTACAAAAATCTCGATAAGAGGGAGTTGTTATGGAGAGGAATTGCAGATCAAATAGGATTCGATGGGTATTTCGGGGCGCCATCTAATGTCAGTGAGTGAATTTGCACGTTCACTCGGCTCATCGCCAGCGAAAATCGCTTGGGTATGAACACACAAGATGCATCGAAAAACGTTAAGCGTGCGCGATAATCGTCCCGTTGTGCACGAGGCTTAAGTGTGTGTAAAATCACTGAATACCACAGCATTTCCCAGGGTTCCATAAAATAGACCGCTTACACACACAAGTTTGAGAACTACCTCCATTTCTAAATATTTGATCCTCTCCCTGCACACAAAAGCCGCTCACACACATTCGCACATTTAAATGACAGCAGATGACATTCTCACCCCTCAGGAAGTAGCAGCCGGTGACTCATAAATTCAAAAGAATCAGGGAATGCAAATTCTGAACATTCCAGTAGAACACAGCAGGAGAAACAGGACGCTGCATATTTCACAATTTAAGACATCATGCTGCTTTATTGTTGGACAACTTGTTTTCTGTTTTTGTGTCCTCATTTCCTTCAGAGAAAAAACACAGGAATTCCATGCGCAACTATTACAATATCATCATTTTATTTTATTTTATTTTATTTTATTTTATTTTATGTGGGGAACATTCACAATCTAGCAACGTGCAACTTTTGTTTGTGCAAACTCTACTTGTTTTCTCATTTTCAAAAATCTTGGTATGCCTTTTTTGGGCAACATTTCCCAGAAAACCCACACGGATTTGAAATCATTTTTGACAAAACCATGATTTTTGTGGTTCACATGTGCTCTCAGTGTTTCACATGAGATAATTTCAGACCTCAAATGCAATAATTTCCATTAAACAAAACCCCATAAATTAAATACATCTTAATGTGAAATTCATGTATTTTTCAAAGGATCTGTTTTTCACATTGAACAGAATTCAAGGAAAAATATCTGCATTTTGTAACAGATCATTAAACATTCAGTTGAAGCTATTGAGACAGTTCTTAGGAATTCTGTTTCTCTCTCTCCCACATGCACCTCCATGAATACTTTCACATTTATGCTTTACAATAGTACTATCACACTCCACATTGGGTTTATTGTGCACAAATCAATATGCATTGAGCCACATAATGGCAGGACAGTAACGTGAATGAGTTATTGTAGCTGTCCTGGTTCTATAGCCCTGTATTTGGCCTTCAGTACCACAGCAGCATGAACACAAATAGAAACGCATGTGCTTCGGTGCTCATTCATTAGACTCCAGCTGTCACTGACTGTGACTGAATGAGGTTTGGTGTCACACAGTGTCATTACACTCTCTGTAATCATATGATTTGACTATTGTAAAAGCCAACAACGTTTCTCTGCCTGCACTATAGAAATGTGTTAGTTAATCTTTATGTGTAGCCTTTGTGGTTCACAAAAAATTCTTAGAGTATCACCATGGTAACTATAATTTCCTTCAAAATGCCACAGCGTTATTGTTAATAATGTAAAATCAATAAATTAATATGGAATTTATTTGAAAAAAAAAAAGTATGAAGCTTTAAGAATATTTATTTATTTAAATTACATTGGTGGCTAATACCACGTTTTTTTTTTTTTTTTTTGTTAATTTTTTTGTTCACTACATTCATTTTTTTAATACCTGCATGGCATTTTAGCTGAAACTATGGCCACCATGATAAATCTTTTATTGATCATGGTAAATCCAATATTGATGTGTGCAAGTTTGATCATATGCTATGCCTGCATCAATATGAAAATCCTATAAATCTCTCCTAAGACAGGAAGCATTTTTAATCAAGATCAGACGCTGTTCAACTTTGCTTACTATTGACCAAGGCTTTCTGTTGAATTGCAGAAAGAAAAATGTGCTGTGTTCAAATAAGAGGCAATGTAAATCACAGTATCTGGTGTTTAGGATGAGTGCATGAGTTACCTATTAGTCAAAATTAAAAGAAGGAATTTTTTTAATGTATTTACAGGATTGTTTACATATCTAATAAGGCATTTAAACAAAATACTTAAATAGTAAACAATTTGTATGTTATATTACCATAAATACAGCAGTGAAAGTATGTACGATTGACATCCCTACTAGTAAAAAATTAGCTCATAAAAGCCCAAGACGGTGAAGTTGGTCTGCCAAGTCCCCACCGACTGGCTAACCAGCACTAACCAGCTTAATCCTGACCCCATAACCTTCAAGTCCAGTTTATCCACTACCAAACTAGCTAAGACCAGCAAATGACTATAAATAACAAGCTTCAAGCAGCTAGAAACCACATAAGATTAGCCACCAGTTATTTTAGCTGAATTTTCCAGTTGAAAGTGTGCTTTGTTTTATTAGCTTCATGTTTAACATCATTAATTATTGCTGAGTGTCAAAAAAATCCATTATTATATAGCCTATGTAAATCTTTTATTTATGTATTTATTTATTTATTTCACTAATACTATTGCTCATACTTACGGCTAGTGATCTGAAATATTTCAAGCAGTGCATGAAGTGTTAATTAATTAATTGATTTAATTTAATTAACATATGTATTTAAAAATAGAAATAAATATGAATTCATTAACCTGAAAAAATTAAAATGTGTATTATTTATTTATTTATATTGCTCATATAGAGTTATTGATTTGAAGAAACTCCTGACTAGTACTTTCAAACGTGCATGAAGTGTTTATGAATTAATTTAATTTAAAATAACATTTATGTATTTTCAAAAAAATAACAAAAATATGTATTAATTCATTCATCTAAAACTATAGTATTACTGTATTTTTTTTAATAAAATTTTAATTTATTTTATTATTTATATCACTATTACTATTAGGGTTAGTGATTTGAACAAAGCCCTAAAGAGTACTTTTTTTTCGGGATGTTGGAGGGGTTTTGCAGGTAAATGTTTGTCAGGTAGTCTGTAGTTTAGGGACTGGATGTGGATTGGGTGCTTGGTGATCTGAGAATGTTGACACAAATGGCATGTCCCAGTCCAAAACTCTGGAATCTGGACGTCATCCCAACTGTTTATGGAAAAACGAGTTTTGAACTCCCATGAGTAGCGCTGTCTGCTGCTCTGCCACACTGGGAAAGCTGAGACACACATATCGAGTATCTCTTCAGTCACCCGGGGCCGATGAACCCGAGCAGGATCCGTCCTGCGGGGAGGGACAACTGTCCTTCACTCTGCCCTAGATGGGCGTCTCAGAGCAGCATGCGAGCTTAAAACCCCTCGATGCCCTCTGGGACTGTTGCTTTAAAACAAACAAACAAGTAGGGGAGAGGGAGAGAGAAGGAGGGAGAGAACGACAGAGAGGGACCAATAGTTCTCTATTTGTGGGAATGTTTGTGTTGGGCGAACTAAGAGCTGTTATTCTGGGAATTTGTCCTGCAGTGGAGGGAGAGAGACCAGTGAGACCGAATTCATTTGGAAGACGAGATCTGAGTCACACAGAAGTCACAGTCTCAGTCTCCCATGGGGCATTTCTGAGGATTAAAGGAAGAAGGGATGAGAAAATGAAAGAGGAGAACGCAGAAAGGAGAGCAGCATTACCTGGGGACGTTTTCTCCCACACACACCTGTGCTGAGAGGGGATTATTGGAACACACACCTGTGTACCTGTGTGCTTGTCAGTCATGGAGGCGATGCTTCTGAGTCTGGGAGAGAGTATGTGTGTGAGGCACAGTGCATTGTGGGATGTGACCTCGGCCGCCCTCAGAAGATTGAGGCACACACATATCAGAGCTCCTGACATCCTGGTCCGAGCCGTCTACCAGGTATGAACAGGATTGGTCACTTTGAGTCATTTTCAACAATCCATAGATGACCACCTCCTTAAAAATGTCTAGAGTGAGGAATTATATAATCTATCTATCTATCTATCTATCTATCTATCTATCTATCATTCTATCTATCGTTCTATGTTCTATCTATCATTCTGTGTTCTATCTAGGGCTGCACGATTAATCGCATGCGATATTTAACGCGCATCTTGTCAGAAAGCCGGTTCTATAATCAGCGGTAAATCTCCATCACCTGCG
>NW_015552592.1:48231-60763 GCF_001515605.1 Sinocyclocheilus anshuiensis | reverse complement strand
GCTGCTCAATGTGAAAGCCCGCAGGTGATGGAGATTTACCGCTGATTACAGAACCGTCTTTACTGACAAGATGCACGTTAAATATTAATCGTGCAGCCCTAGTTCTATCTATCATCTTTAATATTTTACTTATATTTAATATTTGTATTAAAATGCAAATATTAATATATATAATAGATAGAAACAATATATAACAGATAAAATAATGAGATATAAAATATTGTATTAGAATAAATAAGACAATGCATTGTATTTTTTAAAATATAAACAATAAATATTGATTTTTCAATTTAAATACAATCTATTTTTTAATAAAAAATGTTTGTTTTTATATAAAACATTATATCCAATATCACTATTACGGTATTTTTGCTCATACTTGAATACTTTTACATGTTGTCTCACATTAACAGTACCTACAGACATGACTGATACCTACAACTATATTTAGTATAGTTAGATATTTAGTAACTATGTATTTTTAATTCAATGTATTTATATTTTTACATAAAAATATTTTGTTGCTTAAAACTATAGCTCATACTTAGGGTTAGTGATTTCAATAAACTCCTAATCCACAGTACTTTCACATGTACAGTAATTCGTCTCATACTGGTTGTTTGTACAAACATGAATAATTCCTTAAATCTGACTTATAATTTCACATTACACAATAAAATGGGTAAAAAGAGAGACTTTAGCCATATGTAGCGACCAGGGGCCGGTTGCATAAACTGTTTAAGCCCCGTTCACACTAGCAGCGACAAAAGTTGCTGCATGATGAGGTTGCTAGTGGGCGTTCTCAATACTGGTTGCCTTGACAGCGAATCAGGTTTCTTGCTGCTAAGTACAAACATTTTGGAGGCAAAAGACTAAATATAATCTAAATCTAAATTAAATCCGTACATACAAACAAAAATGAATGAGAAACAGAGCCTAATTTCTTCCATTGTGTATGTTTATCTACGGCGCTGAGAGGAGCTCTACCGTCGTCTTTCCTATTGGCTGTCGCTCACGAAAGTCGCTCTTCATTTGCATAAAGTTGAAGGATTCTGAACTTTGTCGCATCGCTGGACACGCCCCATCCAGTCGCCAACGGCCGCTGTCGCTCGTGTCGCCGGAAATCGCCAGCCTCCATTGAAATGAATGGGATTGTGTCGCTTTGCTGTTGCGTGTCGCTTGTAGTGTGAACGGGGCTTTAGAGTAGTCTTCAAAAGTTAGCCATCTAATTTGTTTTCTTCTAGACTTGTCATAACTGTTTAATGCCAGTTACAAAAATGTAGATTGGCCCAATTTGAATCAGAATAGTGAGACAGAAACGCATAGCAACACCCTAGGAACCATCCACAACACCCTAGCATTACTGCAGTGAGTTTTGCATGGACAGGTGCCACTCACATTTCACCCAGAAAAATGTAAAACTCTAGTGGTTGTTTTGTCGTCCTTTTTGAATTCATGCCATAATCAGGTTGTGTTGTGAGCTATAAAGCGTATTAGTGTTGCTATGGTGGTTTCTAAGGGCTTGAGTCCCACACTGTCTCACGGTCATGAAAACAGCTCTCCACAGGAGTCTACACTTCCATCTATCTGTATGTGTGTGTGAGAGAGAGAGATCAGTATTCCTACTGTGTGAACAGAACACAGCAGAGCAAATCTCAGAGTTTCCATCTCGCTGTGACATACCTGAAGAAATGACAGCAAAGTTTTTATCTGTTCCAAGGCTGATGTATAACAGGCTGCTGCTATAGAAACAGAGCCGACAGAAATGAATAAAGCTACAGACATTTCTCACAGGGTGCTTTGCATAACCATGGTATTATCATGTTATTTCATAATCATGGTGTTCCGAGAAGTATTTTGGAGTACAATGTAAATGCCATTATATCTGAATAATATATAGAATATATTGAATATATCCAAAACTGTACATATATATGAAAAGTTTATTTGCAAAAACAGATAACTTTTTTTTTTCTTTAAAATTTTATTTTTAAAGTTATTTTTCCTTAATCAAAATAACCCAAATGCAGTTTGATTGAGATTAATTAGAATGCACAATGAAAAAACATGATTTTTTTTTTAATTGTTAAAAACTGAGTTATCTGTTTTTGCAAATTAACTCCTAATATATATATATATATATATATATATATATATATATATATTTGTAAATACATAAATATATATTTACAAATGTATTTATTTACGAATTTATAAATATATTTTCATTTTATTTGGAACATTCTTAATGCTTTAAATTGCAAAGGTTAAAAAATTTTTTTTAACCTTTGCAGTTTAAAGCATTAAGAATGTTCCAAACAATATGAAAATATATTTATAAATTTGTAAATAATTTTTATTTTTGTGACATTTGTGTAATTTAAAGGAATATTTTGCCCACTAATGATTTATGATATATAATGATATTTTTTTTTTATTTTAAATGTCATATTTAGATTAAATATACTTCAAAAGTCTGTAGTATTCTCTGTGCAGATGAAATCAACAAGCAGATGAAGAGCCAAGTGACTTTTGACCCTCTTCATGTTAAGCTTGACCATAGAAATGACCACTTGAATCTCAAGATTACAAAAAGAAACAACAACCCTGTATAACCTATGAGCTAATCTCACAGAGACCACCCAAAATGACCTTTGAATCTGACCAGAGGGTGTTCTCAGTGTCTGCAGTGTAATATATGCTGTTATTGTCTATAAAATCACATACACGCGTACAGTGTGATGGTAATGGCTTTAGCATGGCTAGTAAATATGATGAACATACATTGTGGCACATTCAGGAGACGAGGAGGGGCTTCCTAACGCATTCTTTCCACATCTATACACACACACACTCACACACATACACTTTCCTTACAGGCAGCAGTGTTTGATCCAGCAGGTATTTCCTTGGGAGACCCTTCACCCCCCTCTCCCCTTTTCCTTTCATTCTACTTACCAGAAAAACAAGTCTCTCTGTCTCTCTCTCTCTCTCTCTTCTTTTTAAAGCCCAGCACAGCCCGTCAGCCTCAGTGAAGGCATTATCCTTGCGTCTTAATACACAGCCATAGAGCTGCTTTTGTTCCATTTAAGCTGCTAACTGTGTCTCTCAGAGGGTGTGTGAGAGAACGAGTGAATGTGAGTGAGAGCGAAGACGCCCGCGGTTAGTTTAGGACTCAGCATATAGTTGGGTTTTTACATTTTGCTCTGATATATACACAACTAACTGACTGAATTTCATCACTTTTTCTGCCCAGCATATTCTGATTTATAGTACACGGTGAAAGGAACAGGTTAATGTCATTTTACTAACAAAACTTCACTAACAATCTAGTTGTTTGCAATTTCTGAATACAATGTATTACACACTAGCTGACAAGATGTTAGGGTGTTGTAGGTAGTTAGCAGGCCATTGTTATGCAGTTGTTAAGGTGCTTTGACGTGTTAGCACATTGCTAGAGTTTTCTGTGTGGTTGCTTATGCTTACAAAAATACCGTGGTGTTACCATGGTTTTTGCTGTAGCACTGATATTAAAAAACGTACAACTATCAGATACATTTAAAATAGTGTGGTACTACCGTGGTACATATGTTTAAAAAACATGGACATGGTACTGTCATGGTATTTTTTTTATACTCTTTTGTAAATGTAACACTTGTTTAAAAAATTTTTGGGATATTTTTGTAATGTACTGTGGTAATACATGGTGTTTTTGAAGTACCTTGCAGTACCATATATATACAATTGTACATGATTTTCATTACCATGGTAAAAAGTACCATAGTATTACCATCTCATACCATTACTTTAGCATGGTATTTGAAGTATCACATAAATTGCGTTGTACATGATTGTGGTAATCATTCAGTACCATGGTAAACAGTGTATGCATGGTACTGTGGGAACCAATGTTATTTTCGTGTTTTTTTTATTTATATATTATTATAGTATTTATTCATATTTTGAATTTGAACTTTTTTTTATCTAGTTAGTTGATTTAATATTTCTATTTAGCTTAAATTTTATTTTATTTTCATTTTAGTTTTAGTAATTTATGCATGGTACTGTGGGAACCAATGCTGTTTTAGTATTTTTTATATACTTTTATAGTATTTGTTAATATTATGAATTGTCTTTTATTTTTAGATTTTCATTTTAGTTTTGTTAAGTGCTTTTGTCTTTTTAGTAGTTTTGTATATTTCTATTTAGCTCTAATTTATTTTTATTTCCGTTTAAGTTTTAGTAATTTTTTTGCAAGTTTTAGTACTTAAACTTATTTCAATTAGATGTCAAAGCAACATTTCTAATTTAGTTTTTGTTTTTTTCATCTAAGTTGTTTTTATCTAATATTCATATTTTATTTTATTTCAGCTTTATTTCAGTTAACTAGCTTTAGTTAACAATAACAGCACTGATTGGAGCCACAGCATGTTACTTCTTTGTAAGGGATGTTGTGCTGAGAACCATGGGAAGGGTCCATGAAGGAATTTCCTTTTTCTTAAATCGAGTCTCATTGTGTGTGTGTGTGTGTTGCAATGTAACCGTGTTCAGCAGTCTTTCCTGCAGTGTTTTCCTCCCTCTTTTTAACCGACATGGCCTGAATTTGAGGGAAATACCATTTTCTCCAGTTTGATGGCAAAGTGCCACCCCTGCAGCTGCTGATGAATGGACTCTTCCACTTCAAACTCTGTAGAGAGCTCAGGTCTGGAGCAGGACACTCATCTATTCTTCTGAGTCGGTTTCTCCCTTCGGCCCACAATCCGTCAGTTTGTTTCCCAGCTGCGGAGCAGGTAAATGGGCCGTGCTGCTCCGGGATCCTTCCTGTCTCACTGTGATATCAGAGAGGGAAAATTTACGAGCCTTCTGGAGCTGTTCGGCCTTGTCTCATTCCAAACTGGAATGCTCTAAACATCACATCAGACGCAACCAAACACACACGCTGATACGCCACAGCTGTATTTATTCACAATGGTATTTTCCCAGAACATAATGTGTGCTGCTAACCTCTTTGCACATTCTTCGCAGGTGATTTCAGGCCTTCGTTTGGAAGGGGTGTTATCATGCTGATCAGAGTGTGTTTATGTGTGTGTCGGAGCTGCTGACGGGGTGATTGTGTGATTGAGTGCCTTATCATTTCAGACGTTTAGGCTGCAGATGCTGTGTGGGAGTGTGCAACTGCAAGAAACTTTTAACTGTTTGTTATGATTCAAAAATGCAAATAGGTAACTCCAGAAAGGCACCTGATCCTTTGATCGCATATCTGCTGCCACTGCCAGACAAAAAACCGACGACAGCTGTGGTTAAACGCGATAAAACGAGCAGACTGGACAGAAACGATCGTCAAAAATGCTCGCGTTTGCAGCGCACACTTCTTATCACAAAAGTTTCAATAAAGTATTGTCTTTTGTTGTTATGGGCGCGTCTACAGATTTCTTGCCATATGTCTATGTTTCTTGCATCTCACGACTATGTCGTGTATGAAATAATGTCTGTGTGCATGTGTGTAAAACAACAAACTGACGATTTATATATAATCATTTGTAATTGTATATACATTGTTGTGATTAATTGTGGCTGGAACAATAATGTAGCTGAAAAAATAGTTGCCTGCTGAAATTGAAATGTATATACATCTTTATCATGACTAGATAGACAAGGTGAGTTTGTCTTTTTACCTTACTTGCTCAACGACTCCCAAACGAGTCGCTCAACGATTAATTTTTCCAAACCCCTCCTTTGCGTGACGCTAATCTGCGGTGATTGGTCGATTGGTCTCATTTTCATTTCATCATGCCTGTAATGCCTGATAAAGCAGCGTTTGTGAGCACAGTTCTGCTTTGTGTACAGCGCAGTGTTGCCAGATTGGAAATGTCCAAGTATCGTACCAGAAGCTCAAAATTATCATATTTGGAAGAAAATTATCGTACACGAGTCAAACTTACAGAATACAGCTATTTATCTAAGCCAACAACTTTTTGACATGACCTGCAAATTACCACAATAGATAACTAGGCATACCGTGTTTACATTGGACGCGAGCAGTGTGACAAAATACTATAGAAACCATTATAATCAGTGACTGTTTGCACTGAATGCGACACGACACGGTTTTTACCCGACAGTAAACTGATGCCTCGTTCTATTTATGACGTATTGAAATGATTTTTAACACTCATTGCATCCAGTGTAGACCGACTTTAGCTGTTAACTCCACATCTGAGCCGCTGTCATCGGAAGCCTGTGTGTTGCCAGATGTTGAGGGGGTTCTTGCCATCATGGACCGCAACATAGTGCTCGTTGGCTTTAAAGCAGGGCACCCTCCTGCATTCTTAACACACTCTGAGGTTTGCACGAGCGCATTTAGAGTGTCTGTAATGAGCCGATTTCGTGTATGAATATAGAAGCCCTATGACTACAACTACCATCATTTGAATTGTCATAAAATTATGAAATTATCGTACATTATGGGATTTTTTTCATTATTGATCGTACATCGTACAGAGGACAAAATTATCGTACAAATACGATAATTATTGTACGTCTGGCAACACTGGTACAGCGTTACCGGGGAAACCGCTATTTTTACCGCTCCAAAAGCAGCACCTAGTGGCAAAGAATGAATTTGCATTTTCATTCAGACCAATATGAAAAGACCAACAAGTAGGGGGGCAATATGCTAATGTCTCATGTTGACCTCAACATGAAACGGCTTGGGATTCGTTTTAAAAATGACTAATTTCAATGATTCAGAGTCGACTCTTTCTTTTGAGAGACAATAACTTTATACACAGTGCACTTTCAGATTTAAAACTATGCAGGATGTTTTCATTCATGCTGTGTTACACACTGCATGAAAGGTAATTTTTAAAAATCCATAATAGGGGCACTTTAAGATGCTTTGGTTGGTTTCCAGGGTGTTGCTATGCAGCTGCTAAAGTGTTTTGAATGGAAAGCTTTTTCTTTTATGTGGGTAAGAAAAGTGTATTAGATGCCATGTGTGAATATTCTTTGCTGTCACGCATACTGAAATATACACTATCAGCTGTAGTTGACACTGAGAGGGAGTTTTATCCAAGCATGTGATTTTCCCATGAATATTTAGATTTCTTGAGTCATATAATAGTGGTATAGCATAAATATTGATTAATAGAAATAGCCTTTGCTCTCTCACTGTAATTTAATCATGCTTTACTGACTTAGTGAAGTGACACAGATTACTTTGGGCTCAATCCAACAGTTCTCTAATCGTGGGATTTCCCTGTGTGTGTGTGTGTGTGTGTGTGTGTGTGTGATCTAGCGGGATTACAGTCAAATGCATGTGATTAGTGTGTATTACCCATAAGGCCGGGTCACACATACTGAGATGAGGGAATCCTTAGATTTGCTGGGTTGGACACAGATGAGAGTATGAGATGACTGATGTTTTATGCAATATGATTATGTTTGTATTCTCTTTGGCATGATGGTAATGTGGATAGAATAAAAGTCTCTATGCCATTTAACGGCAGTTGATAATATGCATGCATATTTTCACATTAATTAAATTGCATATTATTTTCACATTAATTAAGTTGCATTTTAAATTGCCTGCTATGTATTTCATTATCGCCAATGGCTTTCACAAATATAGCTCTATGAATACCTCTGAATGGCATCATAATTTATGAGTTTGTTTGTTTCATTAATACAAAGCGTAATCATAAAGAATGTGGCTTCTAATTTAAAAAGTGAAATGAAAAATAAAATAAAAATGTACACACACATAAATAGATATAAATATATAGATATAGATGTAGATATATATATATATATATATATATACACATTAAAATAAGTCTCTTATGCTCACCAAGGCTGCATTTATTTGTTCAAAAATACAGCAAAACCAGTAATATTGTGAAATATTATTGCAATTTAACTGTTTTCTGTTTGAATATATTTTAAGTTATTTATTTCTGTTATGTCAAAGCTGAATTTTTAGCATCGTTACTCAAGTCTTCAGTGTCACATGATCCTTCAGAAATCATTCTAATATGCTGCTTTGGCATACAACAAATTTTCACACAAGAATATATGTTATTAATGCTAAACCCTTCTGCTTAATATATTTGTTAAACTTTTTTTGTGAAACCGACATTTTTTACATCAATACATCAGTTTAATGTGTCCTTGCTGTACAAAAATAATCATTTTATAAAAAAGACAGCTCACCTTTGACCCCTAGAATAGTCCTGTTTTGTTGGTGGGCAAGAGGGGAAGAGATTCTTAATGAACTTTCTGTTGAAATGATGAAGACTTTGGCTGACCTCTGCCATGAGCCTTGACGAGCTGTCATATTCAGAGTTGAAAACCGGCATATTCCAGAAAATTGCCCTAATTACAGTCAGAATCTCCCACATCATCCTCTGTGACCTATGACCTGATTCAGCACATCATTAGGCTGTATTAATATTTCATGCAAACATACTCTCACCTGCTCAAGCCTAAACTGAAGACACTTATTCTGTGTGTCAATAATTCACATCACATTCACATAATAAGTCAGTAATGAAGTTACAGGTGAATGACATCAGTATGTGTTGTGTGGTTAAAGAACAAGACTGTTCATAATATACTGTTCTATGCAGTATTTCATACTGTCACATGATCTCGTTATGAGAATGAGATTATATAATAAGAGATAGATGTTCAAAATCATAGTTATATTTGTCATGCTGAAAATGTAAGATTAAGTTGAGCGTGTTGCATTGTGGGATTCTTTACCCAGCAAAGTGTGATCTAGTTCTATATTGCGTATTTGGCAAATATAGTAGACTATCAGGGGATTGCAGACCGAAAACTTGCATACTGTGCACAATATACATACTGCACACTGCAGTGTGGTTATGTTTGGCTATGGTTATGTATTGAAACAGTAGTATGTTTTTAATGCATGGAGAGAACAAGTAATCTATTGTATATGTAGTCTAAAGCAGGATCTCTTGGCTCTGAGGAATTCCAGATCTGACTTACGCAGCTTCCAGGAAGGCTCTCTAGACATGACCGGTGTGCTGAGATGAGATTTGATTTAGTGCCAGTCAGGAATTGAGAGATAAATGCACCTGGAGCCACTTTCTGTTACTATGGTGATACATGTGACTAATAGTGATATCAGAGCGTCAAGAGGAGGCTGAAATGCTGATATATTAGTATTTGAATTGTAAACAAGGATTAAAGAGAGGGTGTGTGTTTGTGTGTGTGTTTGTGTGTGTGTGTGTGCGTGCGTGCGTGCGTGCGCGTGTGTGTGTGTGTGTGTATACACAATTTTTAAAAAATTTTCTGCAACATGAAATTAGAGTTATTTGGAGAATAAACCCTCTTAAATGTCCCTATACGTACTTATGTGTGTGTGTGTGTGGGTGTGTGTGTGTGTGTGTGTTTAAACAGCCAGACATTTTGGCAGGATACCCAAGGCTAATTTGCATGTCTAGTCTTGATAAGATACACAGTCTAAATCTCATGGTTTATTTTCTTTCTGTATTCATTTATTGAAAAAAAAAAAACTTTTTATGGTAATGTAGATTTAAGTAGTGAGGATTTAGGTAGAGTTTTAGCAAACTTTCACTCAGGTCTGGTTCCATTTTGCTACTGTATGTAGTTAACATTTTTATTTATCCAATTAATTCCTCACAGATTAAAAAATGGGCTGTAAACAACAGTTCACATTGACTATAATTGTGTCTGAGAGAGAGTGTTGCTTCTTCTTGTTTGAGAAAGTGATATGAAGGGTAGTCAAGGCCAGCTATCCCACTCATTTCCTCTCTTTCTGTTTGATATTCTGTGTATTGGTTAGACTGTGTGATGGGTCATGAAGTTCATTGTGTCTGCAGTGCCTGCACAACACAGCCAATTAGAGATTCAGCCAATCAGGGCTCAGTTCTCACACCTGACCTTAACATACCAATCACAGCTTCGGTGAGAAACCGTTGCGATGGGCATTTATGCAGGGGCCCGGTCAAAGTGATTGATTTACACTTGTTTATTTATAAATGAGTGCGAGTGAGGGACAGTAGGAGAGAAACAGATATATGGAAACTGCCCACTTAGTCTACAATGACAGTGACACACGATGATGTACTTATGACTGTGTGTGAGAGAAATTCACTATTAAACTGATAACGATTTTGTTGAGGGACTTTTTTTGTGTGTGTATCACATATTATTGCATAACTAGCCTAGTGTCTGTCCTAACTGAAATGAAAGCATATAAGCATAGAAACAGAAAACAAATCATATTTATAGAGTATTAAAATGAATCACACAATGCGTTTTACTAACGTTTGCGCTTGTCAGATTACTGGTATTTGCGCCATTATTAACGACCCCAAAAAAGCATATCTTAAACTATTTTGCGCTTGAAATGGCTGCATTTGTTGTTGCTAGGAGGAGGCACCACAGGGAATAGAGAGCGCGAGGATTTTTTTCCCCACGTATGAATTTATTTGGAATGTCAGAAGAACACATTATCCGAACCCGAAAATATCCTTACGCTATTTTGCGCTGCGCTTGGTAGATTTCGTTGATCATTATGGAAATTAGATGTTGCGTCGGTGTTCTTTAATTTGCGTGTTTTCAGTAAATCACCCGCAGAAATTTCCACGACCATCGGTGCTGTTTTGGAATTGCGACCTCATGTTAATTTGCCCTGTTTAGTAAATCAGGCACTTAGTTTTTTTTAGTTTTTTTTATCTCATATTCAAATTGTATTTGAATTATTATCATTTCAGCTTTATTTCAATTACCAAAAAATGATTTTATAGTTTTAGTTAACAATAACAACTTATAACGTTATAATGCTTAAATTAACTTGTATGTTTGTGATTTATGTTTTATTTATTTAGACAAAATAGTATTAGGGTTTATATATATATATATATATATATATATATATATATATACACACTGGCCATTTATCATTTATTGGCTATAACATGAAAATAATGATCATATTTTTGTGCATTTTTAGTGCATCACAAGATTACATTGTTTAAAAATCTTTTCTTTGCAATAATAAAAGCATTCATAATTGCCATTGCTACCAGGAACATTGTCAAACTGAGGTATAGAGGTAACATAATGTTTCTATTTTTGAAATGGACTGTCTATAATTCAGGTGTTGGAAAGGAGCAGTTCTTGGGTGGAATAAAATCATTTGTCAATTTGTTTGTCTTGGGGGGGTCCATTATATCCAGGAACACCTGAAGTCCATACACATATCTATTTCAGTTTAATAAACTGCAGATGTGTGTGTGGCCCAGAATGCTCCTTCACTCGCTCTTTTATCAACAAACTCCAAATTGCTCTAGTTTCTCCAGAATCCCAAGAATGCTTGACCGACTAAAGATGTCTTCTCATACAGAAATAGCCAACGGTGCTGCATGAAAGCATTCCTCTTAAACACAGCATGAGAAAACAGCTCAACAACACTGAGAGTGATGGGAAAAGAGAAAGTGTTTTTTCAATTACATTTAAAGGAATAGTCCAAAATGTTAAATTATGTAATTGTTTACTAACTTTAATTTCAATCAGGCTTCAAAAACAAATAAAAAAGCACTATGAAAGTACCCTAAAACTAGTCTGCACTTCACATAAAGTTGAATTATATGAGGAACACACTAAATTCACAGATTATTTACCAAAAATCTCCCGCTGTACTTCATATAATGTTTTTGGTCATCTGTCACTGTAAAAGAGCAGCATGATCTTTTTGTCTCCTTTAGAACAACATGATGCTGAAATGATACACAATTTTCATTTTTGCAGTGAACTATTTCGTTAAGACTTTTGCTAGATGAGGTTTCCTCTTCAATGGATCATCATTCCCAGGAGAGCCCTTTATTAAACACACACAAACATACACAGGCTGTGAAGATGAGCGTACAGAGTGGCCGTATATGGTGAGAGCAGTGAGGTGGTCTGTGCTCAGAGTGTGTAAGAGGCTGGAGGAGGCACAGACTCCATTGCTGTAAGTGATGCTGTAAGCTCTCTCTGTCTTGTGATGTGTGTGAGGGATCGTTTCTGCTGCTTCACTGACTAATATACTCACTAAGGTTTATGTCCTGGTTCACACACACACACACTTTCACACTCTCAGAGATCATAGGACATGCGCACAATGAAAGACACACATAGTCATGTGAGAGGAGATCTCATTTATTGATTCACACAGTTCCTGACTCAGCAATCTGTTCATGACTTTTTTCTGTCCTTTATGACTGGTGACAATTATAGCACACTTTTCTAAAAGCTTTTGTTTCACTGAGCATAACAGAGTTTTTTTTTTTTGGCTCTGCAAAGTTCTGCATTATAAATCCTAACTCAAGCCTATATGTTGTTTTTTCCCAACAATTGTTTCTAATTGTAGCTTTTTTTTCCAGTTCATTTAAATAGTCCTGCAATCTGACAATGTCATATGTGATAAGGGTCAATTTTTCGAAATAGAGATTTATACATCATCTGAAAGCTGAATAAATAAGCTTTCCATTAATGTATG
>NW_015552592.1:47459-48016 GCF_001515605.1 Sinocyclocheilus anshuiensis | reverse complement strand
ACAAAATATCTTCATGGAACATGATCTTTACTTAATATACTAATGATTTTTGGCATAAAAGAACAATCAATAATTTTGACCAATACAATGTAATTTTGGCTATTGCTACAAATATACTCCAGTTCACCCAAAAATGAAAATTAGCCCACAAATTACTCACCCTCAAGTCATCCTAGGTGTATATGACTTCCTTCTTTCAGACTAATCCAGTCGGAGTTATATTAAAAATTGTCTTTGATCTTTCAAGCTGTTTAATGCCACTCAGTGGGTGTTGCAGTGCATCAGTCCAAAAGAAGTTAAATAAAAAGCGCCCATCCATAAAAAAAGGGTCTCATACAGCTCCGGGGGGTGAACAAAGACCTCCTGTAGCGAATCGATGCGTTTTTGTAAGAAAAATATCCATATTCAAAACGTAATAATCACTTTAATGTAGCTTGCGCCAACAGTCATACACGGAAGCAGCTCCGGGCGGTCAGCCTTTAGCATGCGCCGCTCAGAAGTGACGAACGCGGAAGCGCAGGGGAGAGATCAAAACAAAACAACAGTCACTTATTAGA
>NW_015552592.1:32811-46973 GCF_001515605.1 Sinocyclocheilus anshuiensis | reverse complement strand
AGATCAAAACAAAACAACGGTCACTTATTAGAAGTACAAAACAAGGATTTGTAAAGAAGAATGTCGGAGGATTTCGATATAAGCCAAGAGGAGACTGGTTTTCCTTTGCTAAAGTAAGGAAACTTTGCTTCCTTTGCTCCTGTTAACAAACGTTGGTTTTCACGAGACTCACAGGCGCATGCGCAACGCTGACCTCATATGTCATTCCCCTGGAGCTGCTTCCCTGTAGGACTGTTGGCGCAAGCTACATTAAAGTGATTATTATGTTTTGAATATGGATATTTTTCTTACAAAAATGCATCGATTCACTACAGGAGGCCTTTGTTCACCCCCCGGAGCCGTGTGAGACACTTTTTTTATGGATGGGCGCTTTTTATTTAACTTCTTTTGAATCACTCAGAAAAAGTCACTTAAGTATTCCTGAATGAAACAATGTTTTGAACAAATCAGTTGAGTCAGTGACTTGTTGAATCACTTATAAACATAGCCACTTGATTCATGTCTGAATGAATCTGTTTCTTTTATTATTAATTGATTGATTTAATGTTTCAGAGAAAGAGTCACTTAAAATCCACAAAATGAACTAACTAGTATCCTAAAATGCATGTCACACATATACACATGTATAACATTAAATACTGTAACAATTTTTTATTGGATTTTACTTGCCAAGTAGCCTACATATTTGTCTAGATATAACTTATTCCTAAGCGTCTCTTTCTCTCTCATACACATTCATAGCAGGGTCAGTTTCTGTTTGCCAGAGATGGATTTGCATTCAGTAGTTCTACCCTCAATCAATATTCAAAAAGGCGTGAGAACAGAATGACTCAGCTTTTAACAGAGAAACCTTTACAATCACATAGAAACCATGGAAAACTTCAAAAAACTGTAGATGAATATGTTCCAGTAAGTTTCAGTAAACATTATCGACTCAATCACTGTTTATCTGGTCTTGTTTATCTTATTTATTTGTTCCATGTGTTTCCAATGTATACGGTGCGATATATTTGTGTGTGTGGGTGTGTTAGTAGGCTATAAAGCTTTAGATGTTTAAGTTGTGTCTGTGTGTGTGTGTGTAGTATACAGGCCAGATGGGAGTAAAGCTACGCAGAGAAATTTCAGCAGGAGAGATCTCACACACGTTTGAAGTGCTCGCATGTGGGTGTGTTGCTTTTTTTCCACGGATTTAACTGGAAACACATTTTCTTCTCTCATAACACACACATGCACTGACATGAGGCACAAAAAGAGTCATTCTCAGTCTCTTTGTGCATATGGCCCCCTATTCTGAACTGGCTTCTATATGTAGAGAAGTTACAGGTCTCTTTAGACCATTCAATAACATTCTCACATACATCTGAGCACAGTTATGATCCTCAGTAGTCCAGTAGCATACACACCTGTACAGACACGGGTGCTTTGGTGTCCATCCCAAAAACGTTGTTTGATAACTATTTTATGGTGCACAATTACTCCTTTAATCCCTTTAAGGATCTGAAACTCTTATAACCCACGGCTAATATATCCATGGCAAATTTCTGCTGTTAACCTCACTCACACCTGGATCTGTGAAGACTCTGCATATAGAATTACACAAATTCAGTATCAACACGAGCACACACTCACCCATGCTCACTGCAGAGACTGTGGGGGATCTTTGATGTGATTTAAAGGAGGTTTGTAACCGCTAAGATTATTCATAAAAAAAACTCCACCCACAGCCAACATCCTACACCCTAAAAACTGAACCCCACCAAAGCCCCGTGGCTCGTCCACCCCCAGTCCCTGAGCTGGAGATGATGAAAACTTGGCACATGAAAGGGCCTACGGTTTGGTTTGGTGTAGACGGTTTTTGTGTTTATCATCCCAGCAGATTTTATGACTGCAGCAAGAAACAGATAGCAGAAATAGATTCATAGTCCATTTTAAAGAATATAGACTCTGAATGAAAACACACTCTGTTGTTGCAAAGTCATATGATTTTCTTTCTTTCATGGATGGAAATAGAGAAATTTTGAAGAATGAAAACATTGATTGATTATATGTATTTGTTGTATGTGAAACTGTAGTTTAAACAGTCAACAATTTAGCTTTATGAGTCCCATGGAAGAAAGTAACCCATTTATGATTAGAGCAACGTGAGGGTGACAAAATGGTGAGCAAGTTTTCATTTATGGATAAATTGTCCCTTTAATAATTTTTTTTGACTGATTCTTGTAATGTCCTATTATCCCATTTACACTACCATTCAAAAGTTCAGAATATGTAAAATGTTTTTGAAAAGTCTCTTTTTCTAGTTGAATATATTTTAAAATGCAATTTATTCCTGTGATGCAAAGCGGAATTTTCATCATCATTCCTCCAGTCCTCAGTGTCACATGATCCTTCAGAAATCATTCTGATGCTGCTCAAGAAACATTTCTTATTTTTACAGTTTAAAAAGTCTTCACTCTCTTTGCTGGATAAAAGTACCCCACATTTTTGAAAGGTATTGTATATGTTGTTTTTCCCTAAAATGAAAATATGTGTGTGAATGTGAGCAGCAAGGTTAAGGGATGAACTCCATCTTGATTCAATTATAGGTCAGCTCTGTTTACATCTAGTTCCAACATTATTGGCCACATACAGCCACAACCTCACTACACATGTATACGTGTATACATACACACACACAAATAGCATTCAGTCCTTCCTCCATCCAATTTTACGGTTTACGTCAGCCATACAACCTGTCCTTATGTCCGCAGATGGAGAAGTATAACCCATGTGACCGCCTTCCGAAAAATAACAAACCCCTCGAAATATACACACACATACACCCCGCTTTGTCTCCGAGCCTGAGGCAGTGAGACAGAAATAACCAAACTCAGAGACTCCTAAACAGAACCACATTTCCTTTACTGAGGAAGCCAGAGAAGGCAAGAGAAGTCGGTTTCCCATATTTTTTTTTGCGTTTTAAGGAAATTTCAGCCTTTCATTTTCTCAGGGAACATCGCAATCTCTTCTTCTTGTACTCTTCTGGCTGGTTTAGACACAAAAGACGGTATGTATTAAACAAATTGAGGCTTTGGTCTGGCAGACATGGGCGGGATTGGTCTTTCAGAAGTTTATATTAGAACTTCTCTCTCCCCAATCGCAGTCGTCTGAGCCTGGACATTCTCATTTATTCCGAAACGCCCCCACAGTATCAAGGGTTTCCTTTCGTACGAATGTTCCCCTCCATCCACGCACAGAAATACACACACACTCTCCCTGTTTTAAACAACGGGCTCTTGTGACACTGTTCGGACCTGTGCCCAGAGGAAGCAGCCAATAAATGAAGTTAAAATATGTATTTGAGAGCGCAGAGAGATCATGAGGGACTGTTTAAGTTGGACAGTGGTGTTTCCGCTGTGGTTGAGTGTCCAAAATCAGCAGCGATACGAACAGCCGGGATGTTGTGGTTCTCAGTCACCTTGCACTACCTCCATTATGTTTCTCAAAGAACCTTTCAGTGAACAGTTCTTCAAAGAACCATTGTTTTAATATTCTAAAGAACCAAGAAGGTTCCATGAATGTCAAAGGTTCTTCATGGACCCATAGATGCCATTGCATTGAATAGAATATTGGTTCCCAAAAGAGCTTTCAGTTAGCATTTCCTAAGAACCATAATGTTTTAGTGTAAAGAACCTTTTAATAATCTAAAGAACAATTTTGACTATAAAAAAAAAAAAAACTTTTGTGCAATGGAAAGGTTCCATGGGTGTTAAACGTTCTTGGAAAGATCAATGCCAATAAAGAGCCTTTATTTTTAAGAGTGCATAATGATTCCAATCAGAGATGATGGATCGGACTGTCATCAGATCCAACAAATACACTGAGATTCGTCTGACCTCAGACGCTTGTGTTCGTTTATTGATGGTGTTATCACCAGCAGTTGAATGATAATGAAATGTAAGCCTGCAGCCTAATTGCATTATGTTTGGAGTGTTTTTCAATTACTTTTCAAAGGCCTTCCCATGAGTATGCGTGAGAGAGTGATGAAGAGAGATGGAAAATCCTGACCCTCAGTGCAGTCTTTCTCTCCATCGTTCAAGTGCATTTAAAGCAAGGCTGAAAATCGTTAAACCAACTGCTGTGGAAATGATTCTGTGCTGTATCATTGTAAGACATAATGCACTGGGGATTTTTTTTTATCATGGCCCAGTGCAAAGAGTTGCAATTTTTACAGCAATGCTTTTTTCAAACCTAAAGGCTTTTCACACTATATGTTTAAACTTGGGTTCTTTTTAAACTCCAGGTTAAGGCCAATTTTTATCCTTGGTTAAACAGAATTACAGATAACCTATTATAAAATAAGCAATGCTTACCTCAATTACTGGTTTGCATAATGCACTTACAAAACATTAATATTAATGCACTTGCATAGGTTTACATGTAAACTTCTACATGTTGTTTAGTTTGTAAGTAAAGGAAAATGTCATCTAAAAATGTCAAATGATGACAGAAAATGTTGCCTTCTATTATTTTGCCTTTGCTTGTGTTTCAGATGGACAAGCTGTTTTACATTAAGATAGGGATAAAAATGTGTCTGGTTTAAAAACGAAACAAATTCTTTGTGTAATTCTTTTTCATGGCCTGAGAATTAAAGAAATAGCTCTTGTGAATTGCTATGCACACAGGCTATGACCCTTTAAAGGAAAACACCTTCCAGTTTTTGTAAAAGTTTTCGTTGAACCCTCTGCAATGTTGACTTTGCGGTGAAACGACCGTTAGACGTCTGTGTGAAGGAGTTCACACAAATCAACTGCCTCTAACAGTCGGGTTCAGTTTGAAAGCATCTTTCAAACGTTTCTCTCTCCTTTTTCCTTTCTTTCGTTCACCCTGGCCAAACCAAATGGGAAGGGAAATCTGAATTAGAAACGGAGGGGCGGAAGAAGTCAGGCAGAGGGAGAGAAAGAGTGCAACCCATTCCCAAAAGTTTCTGCTGCGTTTCTACTGCAAATCCAGATGTGGATCTGTTAGTCATTGGTCAGCTTCAGGTCAGGTCAGTTTCACAAGGCCAAGGAGCTCACAATTTACATCCCATCCACCTTATTGTCCACTCTTTTAAATGTTTTAATGTTTTTCCACAGTGCATAAAATCCCTTACAGTAGTAGTGTCAGATGGTAATACTGCAGTACTTTGATATATACCATACTGAATAGTTACCATATTCATAATATACCATGGTATTTGCACTGTACCCCATGGTATTTCAATGAATATGATGGTATTGCTGGGTTGATTTTCAAAACTGAACCAAAACATGCCATTCCAAAAAAAAAAAAAGAAATAAATAAAATAAAAACACTATACCACCCTTACAAAAAGTTATCAGGTCAGGTAATATTGTGGTGATATCATAGAAATTCCATAGAAAGTACCATGTACCATGCTGTTTTTGGACATGTATCTCCATCTGATATTTAAATAGTATTTCAAGGTATTTCCAGAAAACCATACATGTCTAAATAAATGGTAGTACTATACTTTTATAGTGTAGTGGTAAGTTTTGGACAGATGCAATATTCCTGGTGTAGCCTAATCCAGTGACATTTTATTTGTATGTACTATTAGTATTGATTAATATTTTTAATTAGTTTTACTATATTCATATTTTCACTTCAAATTTTAATTTAAGTGTTAGTTTATGTGCTTTTTATAGCTACTTTTAGTAGTGCTGGGCGGTATACCGGTTCATACCGAATACCGGTTTTTATTTTTGTTATGATATGAATTTTGAAAATACCGCAATACCGGTATATGTCACTTAAACAACGTTCGGAACGCGACACTGTTTGAAAGGGGTGTTGCACTGTGGTGAGGGAACAGCTGTATGTGTTACTAAGCGTGAAAGTTCCGAAACTGAAGCTGTAGAACTAATAGAACGTGATGAGAAGAGAGAAGAACTCATCCACAATATCCACACTGACCACCACAAATCTAAGTCAATATACTGCAGTGTTTCCTCTCTCAATCAGTAGAAAATATGGTTAACACCCGGTCATGCATGAAAAAAAAAATACCGTCTTGTACCGTGAAACCGGTATTATTTTGAAAAATACCGTGATATAAATTTTTGGTCATACCGCCCAGCACTAACTTTTAGTAGTGTTGTTTTGGACAGATGCAACACTTGCATATTCCTGGTGTAATCCAGTGACATTTTCTTAGTATGTACTATTAGTATTGATTAATATTTTTAATTAGCTTTTATTTTTATATTTCACTTCAAATTTTAAGTAACGTTTTAGTTTATGTGTTTTTTATCATTATATTATTTATTTATTTTTATATTTATGTTTAGGTTTTATTTATTTTTCAGTTGTTGTAATTTTGGTAAATTTGGTAATTTTGGTAAATTAGTCAGTTGCCAATTGCAAAGTTAAAGTTTTTCCTCTTAATACTGACATTTTATTTTTAATTCAGCTTTATTTTAGTAAACGAAAATGAATTACAATATTTTAGCTTAGGTAAAACAACAAACAAGGTGTAAAATGATGATGATGTCAGGCTGGACTGAGTGTGTGTGCGTCGCGTTTTACTCGTTCACAGCCTCGCCGGTGTCACGGGGGGAAAGGCGGAGGAGGAGGGGCTGCTAGTGTCACAGCCTCTCCGGTGTCACTGGGGGAAAGGCGGAGGAAGAGGAGCAGGCAGCAACAGCAGGAGGAGGAGGGTTGGGGTTTGCTGTGGAGGGACTGCTAGCCTAGTTCGTGTGTGTGTGTGTGTGTGTGTGTGTGAATAGTGTTGTGCGGAGCTGCTTGCTGGACGCGGGCCAGCGGTCCCTGTGAAGCAGCGCGTTGAGAGCGGAGAGGGATGGGATGGGATGCGCTGGCACTGCCGCTGTCAGTCCGCTCCGCTCCGCCTGTGCAGCTTCACCGGGGATCACAACAACAACGACATGGATGATGCTGACTGCGAGGATGATTTAGGCCGGCGTGTGAACGTTTTCTCTTCGGATTTAACCCATTTGGATTACTGTTGTTGTTAGAGACCATTTATTTATTATCTCGGCGAGGAATTCACGTACGCGGGAGCGTAAGGGATTTTTAACAAGGTAAATCGCGCGCACGTCTCGCGCTTGGTTTGCGCTGATCTCGCGCAGCGCTTCCCGCTTCAGTCAGTCAGTCAGTAAGGGACGGTGTAAGGATAGATGCGTTAAATCCGCGGTTTCGTTCTCTTTCTTACTTAACTAAACAGTTTTACACACATTTTACTGTCAACTCGAGCACTGATTTGTGACCATACACGGAGGATATCATCGTTAAAATCAGATTTTAGGAGGTGAAAAGGGTCCTCAAGAGTAAACTGTTCTGCAGCTAGCCTGCTAGCCACTTCCCTCAGAAACACCGAGGCATGTGATGTGTGAAATACTGCGTCGTTTTCTCATAATGTTGGTCTGTTTTGACGAACATCGTCCTTAAGCTGATTTTTTTAGAAACTATTAATGTTGCTTTTAAAGGAGTTTGTTTTCTAAATTGCTAGCTCATTTGCTTTGCTTGGTCACAATTACTGCCCATTTAGACTCGTTCATCCATTTTTCCAAGGCTGTTAACCTGTGCTGACAGCTGAATATGATCAGATCTGCTGTGGATAGTGACAGGAACTTAAGAGGATTGCATGCATGTGACCATCACTTTCATATCCTTAAAATCCTTGAACAATGCAGTTGTGTTAAGTCTTGCCTCATTAGATTCACTGGAAATGTCAAATGACAGTCTCGTAGAAAGGATTTTCTGTCTGGAAACCTACCTTTGTGTGCTATCTATCTATCTATCTATCTATCTGTCTATCTGTCTGTCTGTCTATCTATCTATCTGTCTGTCTGTCTGTCTGTCTGTCTATCTATAATGTCTCTGTCTTAACTGGATGCCTGCCTAAACAGCATTTTTTTATGTCTTTGCTTTATTAAGTTTGATAGTAATGCCTCTCACGGAAAGATATGTTGATTTGGGCTGTCTCAAAAACTTCTCACCTCCACATAGATGTGTTTCACTTTAGTAAATTTTGGTGCAATGTCCAATTAGATGTGAGCTGCCTACCTAGACAGCATCATAGCTGCATTGATCCAAAAATGCTGTGTAGATCAGTAGACCATTTTTGGCTTCATAGATACATTCCACTAATAAATTTGGTTGCAGTTTCCTATGACACACTCATAGAAAGGACTGTCTTAAAACCTAATGAGATTTCTACCTAAACAACATTTTTGGGCTTCATAGATGCATTCAGCTTTATTTGATTTAGTAGCAGTGTCCTATGACATCTTCATAGGATGCAAATGCCTGCAGAGATGTGAGCTTCCTACCTAGACAACATTTTTTGGCATCATAAATGGCCTGAAAAGGCTGTCTATATAGCCAGCCCATTAGGTTTTGAGGCACAGCCTGGAATTGGGGTCTGTCTACAGACAGTAAACAAAGCAGACTAGGCTGTGTCTGTCTAGGCAGCTGTGGTCCTGCCGGTTCAGGGTGACGGATGTCTTTTTTTTGTGCTGCTCAGCCTGTGATGTCTGCACTGCAGGGCAGCAGTGTCAGCAGGCTGATGTACTCTAGCACACACGGTCAGGCATGAAAACCAGACCTGCAGTCGCCTAAACTTTTATCATTTGCTTTTACAAATGCTCTTATATCTCTATCTTCTACACATCATACTGCTCATTGACAGTGCATGTGAAGCTAACGTAGCTTAGGTTTTAGTACGGATAAAGCGCAATGAAACCCTAAACAGTGCATCAGGGTCAACCTTAAATCTGCACTAGAGAGTGGGGTTATCATCAGATCAGATTATGTTACGCTGTAATCGTCTCTTCTGCAATGTGCATCAGAGTAGCTGCACCTTATTATTAGGGCTGCATGATTTTGGGGGAATCTAATTGCAATTTTGCAATTATTTTGAAAGCTCCACGTTTGCTGTGCTTGACTATAGGGCTGCACAATGTGACTATAAAATAATGCTTCACTGCAAAATAAAAAAGAAAAATATTAGAACATTAATAATAATGCTTAACAATGATAATAGTTTACAGTACAACTGTAAAATTGCAATACTAATATTTATGCCTTTCTTAATTTCAAATGTTAAACCATCAAGCTTTTATTTTGGCAGAAAATTGCAGGGAGGCCTTACAGTTTCTATTTTGTGGACAAATGCTTATAAAGTTGTCATTACAAGTTTGGGAAGATGGTTGGCACATTTTGTTCCCATATTCGACCCAAACTCAGAGAAGATGCAGAGATGAGCTTGTATGGCAGCATTTACTGTGAACCGAGACACTGCAAATGGATCATGAGTTGCTCATGTGTAAAAGAACAAAGTGCCATGCTTCACTCAGAAACATGCAGTGTATATAATTTAATTAAATCACACTAAGCCATATAATTGTGCAGCCCTTCTATTTTGTCTATAAAACAATGGCAATGATTTACAAAGATTACACTGACTGAAATGTGTGTGTTATGTGATTTTAATGACATCACAGGTTCGTAGGGCATTGTGAGTGCAGTGTGGCGCACTGGAGTTCAGCTGAGGAAGAAGTGACTCACCGTTCAGTGATTACAGGCGAGGCATTTTGTAACCCCACACCAGATGCAGCATACAAACACACTTCTGCTAACACACTATTCCCAGCACCTGATTGTTAGATTCTGGGATTGTGGTTAAGAGCTGTTCACCTCCCCCTCCAGATACACCCTAGTGAGGAGCGTTCTCATTCAGTGGAGCGGAGGTGTGACATCTTGAGCTTCAGGCTGTAAGGATGTGCTCCCATCACCAGCATGCTGTTTGCTTCATTCAAAGCCTCAGGTTTAATCTTCTATTGTGTGGTGGGAAGTGTTCCTATCAAGCCTGACTCAGACCTTAAGAGGTTTAATATGATGTAACCAAACTGCAGTGCTTTTGGGCTACCGCAAGGTCGGTAATAAAGTTTAACCTTTAAGTTTGGAAAGTCAACCCAATATCAGCCACCACAAAGTTTGGCTTCTGGGTTCTGCATCTTTTGCTTGTTATGAGCAGGCCCACGTGGAATCTGTGCCCTCAAAAAGCTTCACAAATCTCCACAGGATTGGAACAATCCTCATTCACAGTTCTGCACTTCCCACCACACTGTTTGTTTATTAAATGTTTTGGCTGATTTGAATATGCTTTCAGCTGCCAGAAAGTGTATAATGCTCTGTTTAAATCAATTCCATAGGATTCTGCAGATTAAAAAAAAAAAAAAAAAGAGTGTTTAATTAGGATAGTATGTCTACAAGGATATTGTACTTTGAGGAAGGATTGAGTATTATTTATTTTAGTTATCGATCACATTTTTAAAAAGCATAGTTTGTGTTTAATTATGATAAGTGTTAATACAAGGATACTGAACTATGAGGAATGTTTAAATAAGAGTTTATTCATTTATTTTATTATTTTTAATAGGTTACATTTTGAGTAGGTGGTCGATGGGAAATGTAAATTTTTTTAGTCTAAATATAATCCTAAACTTAACCTCTAGCATGAATGTACAAAACTACATATTTTCCAGTTTCTACATATGTTCCAGTCAGATTTGTTAGGTTGCCCAAATGACTAATCAGCTAATTTTTTTTTTTTAGAAAGTCCTGTATTACTAGGCTGGTTTTTGTTTCTTAGGGGGCGTTTACATAAAGATACTTTAAAGGGGAGCAATTTGGTTTTTGGACAACTGGTAGATTAGTGAGCCGTCTTTACCCATCCCCAAACTGAAATATATACTGTATATGGTTGTAAAGGTGCTGCAGTGGTTTGGATCAATTATGCTACCATATTTATTCTCATAAATGAATATCATGAAAGTTAGATGAGCTGACCTAATTGGGTCATGTGCAGCTCCAGGGAAGGAATTAGACATTTAAAAAAAAAACTCATCATTAAAGGCTGGACCATATTCAGGTGAGCCAGCTCATATTGATTTAGGTTTGTCTTTATTATATGGAAATGTGATCTCACTCAGTGGTTGAGGGATAAGAATACGGATGTTGCCTGAGGGCATGTTATTCTGAAGACAGGATATCAGCTTTTAGGAGATAGAGTTGGAGTTAGATTCAGTGTTAGCACGACCAAGAGAAATTCATCAAGCCAAGCCCCCCTGTAAAACATCTTCACAGGTCAATAACAAACTCACACCAGTTTGTTCGGACACGCACTCACACAATTAATCATGTGGTCTGTCACATGCCTGTGCATTTGAGGTTGTGTAGCTCCACTGAGGAACAAGGCAGAGGAGAAGGGGAAGAAAGGATGTGTTTCTAGTCCTGTGACTCCCCTCCTCCAGTCTTTCCCCCCACGTGTGCGTGGAGGAAATGTGAGCCATGCTGCTTTTATCAGCCTCATTGTTTGTGTTCCTCAGGGACGGCGCTTCCTGATGGCAGCCAGAACGCTCCACATGTTCCCATTCTGATGTCCTTACATACACCATCACACTGAAAAGCTTAAGAAATGTCTTGTATTTTTCGTTTTTTCCATTTTCCTTTTAACTTGGCCTACATATAGAGGTAGAGGGGGTGGACGAGAGTGTGAAAGCATGGAGGGATAGAATAAGAGCGCGATATAGCATTCTGACTCGTACAGGATGTATAAACAGGAACCGGACGGAGAGTCCACTGATGGATGTGAACTACCGCCACTGTTAGTATCACATTCACAGACTCAAAATCCCTCGAAACATTTTTTCCTTCAAGAGAAAATAAACAAAAAATTAAAAGCTCTCTTGAAGGGAAAAGAACAATGGGAGTATCGGGTTACACTTTGGTTCTTTGTACTCGAGTTGTCAAACCAGCTCAATCCTAAAGGCAGTATAACTCACGTGATGACATGGCTGTTAGTCAGACTCTGTTCTTCACAGATGTGTCTGTCCACCTGCTCGTAATGGGATGTTTACTATACGGCTTGGCACAGAAGCAGCGATCTTAAGTAAATACTCACAAAAATTGTGTGTGAGAGTGAATGGAAAGCGAGTGGGAGTGAGCAGTGATTTGAGATCAAACGAAATGAGCGTGCAGACGATAGTAACTCCAAACATGTTTCATAGATGGAATGTCCAACTGCGCCCTGCGGGAGGAGTTCTGAATGCACATACTCATTTTACCCTGGAGGAAAGTGTGTTGTTTGTGTGTTTGTTTTTCTTGCAGACTCAATTTAATATTAATTATGAGCAGTCCTCTCTGGCTTTGATAAAAAGAGATATTCTTAACCATGGCAGATGGCAATCAAAGCACTAATCAGATTGTGCGCTGGTGCAGGTATCTATACAGACTGACATGGCACGATCCCTCTTTCATCAATTAGTGGTGGTTGAGGGGAGTTTTATATTAACACTGATATTAACAGCAGCTGTAAGCCCTGATCTCTAGGCGGTGATGAATTTCAAATAGAAGCTTATGTATGATGTGTGTGCTCGTGACGTATATACGATACAAAGTGATTTTATGTAGTTAACTGCAATTTTGAGTGAATATTTTGTCATTGTGCAGTCAATGTTATTCCAAATCTATATGTCTTTCTTCTGCAGTACACACACACACACACACAAAAAGATATTTTGAAAATGTTGACTTTTTTGTACATAAAATGAAAGTCATTAGTGTCTAGAACAGAATTTTGATTACAAAGTTGGTCTTTTTATGTAAAAGCCACTCTTTAAAAAAAAAGCTTGTGGTATTAGCAGTTTCAGATAAACCTGACCCTAAACAACAAGTAAAAACAAAATAAACTGGTTGGTTGCTTTTATATAAATGGCACTATTTTTTAGATGAAAAGTAGTAGCCATTATCTCATTTCTGACCTCTGACCATAAAAGTCTGTAAGCACTCTGTAAGTGAAACAGCAGGCTTTTTACTTGTTTATTATTTGTTGTATAGCCTAATATTTGATTTCTAAATTTAGTAAGAATTTTCATGTTAAGTGTGTCTGCAGTTGTTATATATTTTAACCAGGAGTTAAATCAAAATACACTTAAAACTTCAACAACAAAAAAATGCTACTCCGCATCAGCACTGATGTGTGAGATAATTCAGTTTAAAAGTGGTGTGTGTGGGAGAGAATGAGATTGAATTCTGCTGCTTGACTGGGAATCGTGCTGCATGTGTGTAAGGAGAGTTTCTATTTTTGTCATGTCACCATGACCTAGTGTTTACAGTTGATTTCACCCTGCTGTGAATGTGCTTTCACTAATCTCTTTCTCTCTCTCTCTCTCTCTCTCCCTCCCTCCACAACAGATGACGGAAGGGCGGAGATGTCAGGTCCATCTCCTGGATGACAGGAAATTGGAGCTCCTGGTACAGGTAAGACAATATACTTTTTTATAACAATCAAGATAATGGTACAACAAGGCCCAAATATGATATTGTAGGTTTTTAATCGATAATTGATTCTGCTTAACTCAACTCACCAGCACAATGTCCAGTATTAGTGCAGAAATAGTACAGTTGTATGACTGTTGAAATACATAGGTGTGAAGTTTTGGTGTATGTTTTTGTGATAAAGGCCTCAGGTTTCCTCTTGTTTGTCTGGGAAGGGAAATCCTCATTGTTCCTCTGAGACTTAATTAATGTCTTGTGGAAATAGGGGCTCTTTATCGGTCTGTGTGCATGTATGAGTTTGAATGTTTGCTCTGTGTGTGCTAATATAATATGACTCCTTTATGCCTTTCTCCGATTTCACAGCCAAACAGACCCTGAGATTAGTTTGCCCTGACCTGAATTCTATCATATGTTTGTGCATATGTCTGTCTCTCAAGTAGGGAGGGGTGTGCGATATATATCGTCTGCGATAATATCGTAATTGTTGTTTTAACGATGTGCGATTTGACATTATCGAGTATTTTGCAAAAACCATTCAAAACATCCCTACAGAGCGCACGCATACACTCTTAAAAATAAAGGTGCTTCAAAACGTTCTTCAAGCGATGCCATAGAAGAACCATTTTTGGTTCCACAAAGAACCATTCAGTCAAAGGTTCTTTAAAGAACAATCTCTTTCTTACCTTTTTATAATCTGAAGAACCTTCTTTTGCCACAAATAGCCTTTTGTGAAACAGAAAGGTTCTTCAGATGTTAAAGGTTCTTTATGGAACCATTTAGACAAAAAGGTTCTTCTATGGCATCGTGAAGCACCTTTA
>NW_015552592.1:12188-32057 GCF_001515605.1 Sinocyclocheilus anshuiensis | reverse complement strand
GAATTATCGTTATCGATAAAATCCCATAAAATATCGAGATATAATTTTTTGTCAATATCGCACACCCCTACTCTCAAGTGTCTTTTAAACATCAGTACCACTAATAGCACAATCTGGCAGGTTTAGGTTCCCATAACTACCCAAACCAGCAGCCTCTCAAGTCACCCATCCAATCACACATACAGCAGCCCCCTCCTGCTCAAAACACTCCATAAACCCTCCTATCAGAAAACAAACATCATCTCGCAGGATGAGTTCAGTTTCCATAACAACACTGTCTGTCTCCCATGCCCCATCAGCCCTCAGACCTCAATATAAACAGAAATGTCTCCTCAGCAGAGCTTTGTTTCTTCAACACTCACACTCATATGAACTTTCTCAGGAAATCTCTAATCATGTGGTAAACGCTGCCTGTGGCATCTCAGTCACTGAACACATGAAGAATAAAGTTTTATAGTACTGCTATATTCTCTTCTGTTTTGTTCTATTGTTGTATTGTTTTTTTCTCATTTATTCTATACTATTTTTCCATTCTTATTTTCTCTGTTTATTTGTTTTATTATTTATTTACTATTATAGTATTTATTCATATCTTGAATTAGCGTTTATTGTTGTATTTTAATTTTAATTTAAGTTTTAGTAATTTTATCTGCTTGTCATTTAAAAAAAAAATATTTCTATATAACTTTAATTTAATAACTTTGTTTGTTTTAGTTTTAGTAATTTTAGTACTTCAACTTATTTTTGCCTAGACAGTATATCTAATCTTTAAGTTTTTTTACATTTTAAGTTTTTAATATTTATATTTTATTTCATCTTATTTCATTTCTTTTAATTTTTTATAGCACTGATTTTGTTCTTTTATGTCCTGTTATATTTTGCTTTGTTTTCTTCTGATTACTTTCCATTATATTTTCTTTTCTGTTTTATTGCTATCTTTATTTTTCTTTATTATTGTTTATTATTCTGTTCTGTCCTGCTCAGTTTGGTTCTATGTATCTACTTTCATGCTCTCTCACTCTCTCATGCCTGTCAGGTGCGGTTAGGTGACCTGATTCCTCTAGACTCCAATCCAGTTTAAACTCCATCATAGTTGGAGAAATGTAATTTCTCAGCCTCCTCCATCTCTCATTTTCCACACACTCTCTTTCTCTCCTCTAAAATGCTGGTTGAGTTGATTGTGGTTGCAGTTTCGATCTGATAAACTAAAATCTAGAAATGAAAGGAGGTGAGAGAGTCCTTAACAATCAGGTAAGAGGATGAGTGAGAGGAAAAGAAGGGATTTCCAGGAAGAGATAGAAAAAAGAAGGGATAAGGCAGAGGGGTAGTCAATGTGTTTCCTCACTGTCTCTACAGTTTATGATTTATTGAGCTGTTGCAGAAATGCTTATTCCATAATCTTTACACATTTGTCCTACTTTAGTCATGAGTACTTAGATATATGTTCTTTTAGCGTTGGCTAAAAGATTTAGCTTGTTCTTTCTGCTTTCTGACTTCTCTTTTTCCTCCTCTTTCTCTTCCTCCTTGTCGGCAGATGTTCTGGAGAAGGTTGTGTAGGTTAAGCGTGCCATTGAGAATTCTACTGTTATTCCAAGTTATTTTTTTTTCTGCATGTTCCTTGAGGAACAGCTCTTCCCTTTTTCTGTAAGAGCAATTTTGTTGATGTACCTAACAGGGCAATGCTACAGAATCTTCTGTGCGTTAAAGTAACTGTTCCATTCATGTGCATGTGAAAGATCATATACGCAAACTTATGTGTTGAGTTTTACATTCGGAGACATGCATAATTTGCTTGGTGAAAAGACATTGGACCAAAAGGGATAGCTAACTTCTTGATTAAAATTTAAATGGAGGAAACTCTTATTGTGGCAGTTTTGCATAGCCTTCATTTCTTTTTTAGGAAATCTAAATACAAATTTTAAGATTAGATGTTTTGGGGAAACTGGAGTTGATAGTATATTACAATTTAAAGTCACTAACAAATAAATTCAATTCCAATGTGAACACCCTTTAAGATGTGAACCATCTTACATATGCAGCTGTGAAATCATTGTCTGGTTTGGTTTTACTGATGGGTCTCTGTTGGATCTTCCTGTAGCCTCATTTATCTGCTTCCTCTTCCTCCTCACTTCTTTCTCGCCTCATTAGAGGCAGTGTACTAGGGCTGTGCGATTTGGGGGAAAACATCAAATTGCGATTTTTTTGACAGATATTGCGATTGTGTTTTTATTTTTTTATCAGGGTTTTTTTTTTTTTTTTTTGTGGTGGGTGTTTACGCAGTTGGCTAGAGCAGTGCTGATTGGGGAGAACGGAGATGTGCTCACTCTTGCCCAGGGCAAGTAAGATTGCAACTCAAGGCTGGCAGTCATGCATATGCTTAACAGAGTAATATCGTGTCCACATCGCAGGCTTTGCGATTACGAAATGGCAGCGTCTCAAATCGTGATTTCGATTCGATTTCGATTAATCGCACAGCCCTACAGTGTACCATTTTGAAGGTTATCATGGATGATCTTACACTGTGCGACTGGCAGTATCTTTGTAAATGATTTTATAGTCCCATTAGAGACTGAACATTGCTGCTGTCTCATCATTCGTGGGCTTATTTGCATACAGTGCAGTAGAAAACATCTAGTTTGTGTTGGCTTTAGTGGAGGTACATTTTTGTGTTTCCGTTTTTATTTTCTGTCGGCAGTTTTGACATGACTTTGGTTTATAATAAGGTAGACAGTCTTACAATACAAGAGCTGTCAACAGTCTTGTTCAGACTTTTTCCCAAGTTGTATAATCTTGCTCTGTTTTTCAGCTGTCTAACTGCTTGTTAGCGTCTCCCACCTGTCTCTCCACAGCAGGCTGTAATTTTGTGAGTGATGTGCGTTTAGCGTGTTTTCGTCATTTTCCATGGTGAGTCAAAGCAGGTGCTGTTAGTTGGTGGTTCTCTCGTGTCCTAGCTCGGTCCTTCCTCTCAGCTATAATTTACACTGTCTGTCAAGAGTTTGACAAGAGCATATTTGGTCTCTCTTGAAGAAGACAGACCTTTGAGTTTGAGGTGCTAGATGATACACTTAAACTACTATAAGGTCTGAGTTAGATATCACTTAGATACCTTTTTTGGCCAAATTTCCATCAAAGCAATTACAGAATGTATTGCGACAAGCTTAGTGAAAAAGGAAATCCAAGATGGCAGACGAAATGAAAGAAATGTTAGCTAAAATTTGAGAGTTATATAACACCAAAAAAGTCTATGAAAATTGTTCAGGCTATTTGAAAATGTACTAGGGTAAACGTACCTATTAAGCTCACCAAAATCTACACTGAGTCATTTTTAGTGCACAAGATATTGGTTTCAGTACAAGAAGTTATATTCAAATAAAATATTAATCTCTCACACAAAAATATTTTATTTTATTTTAAATGACAAAAGCATTTGAATTAAGATATACATCATTAAATGCAAAAAGTCTGGCTGTGCTTAATGGGTACATTTTTGTACCCTTTAAGCACACCCCTGTTCCCATTAAGCTCACATCATGTTTTATTAAAAAGTCTTGTTTATTTTGAACAACATTTTTAAAGAATAATTGAAAAAAAAAATGTATTTGAAGGTACAAAGTCAATCACAAAAAAAACAACAACACTAAAATCAAGCAACAAGGCACTCAATTTGATCAGTTATACATTCATAGTGAAGTGTCATTTAAGCACATTGCAACATCTAGACTAGTCCACATTCAGCGAAGTAACACATATTTAAAAAACAAACTATTTACAAAGTAGGTAAGTGTATGAAGCCTAGTGTTTTAAAAATCTGTTCACATTTTAAAAGTTGTGTAGCATATTCCAGCTAGTCCACATTCGGCGAAGTAACACACATTCAAAAAACAAACTATTTACAAAGTAGGTAAGTGTATGAAGCCTAGTGTTTTAAAAATCTGTTCACATTTTAAAAGTTGTGTAGCATATTCCAGCCTTTAGTTGCTTTTTTCCTGGACAGATACGACAGGTTTCTGTTGGCTCCTTATTTGAATGGAAGACATGCCTCTTTCATCTTTAGGCATAAACTATAGTTATGTCTCAATTTTGTCATCATTTTAGCTGTTAAAATAAGTTATTAATCGTTTTATTAAGATCAACTTGAAGTGACGACCATCAGTTAATATTTAAAGTCTGTTTATGAAGTATTTACATAGACTTTCAATGTGGAAGAGCTTAAAGAGAGCACACTGAGCTTAATTGGAGCAGCAACAATTTTTAATAAATTTAATGTAATATTTATTAAAATGACAAGATTTTGCTAAATAAATAATCTAGGTCATGTATTAAATTCACACATATTTTAATATGAACAACTATTATTAACAATATCTATGAAATTATACTTTTCTTATTGATGTCACACTGAAGCTGTGTGATTTTCATAGTAGTGCACCCTTTAAGCTCACCTTACAATAATATGAAATCTTTAAAAATTACAGCAGTGTAAAACCCCTGACCAGCAATAAACTGTAAATTTATAATATTATGGATTTAAAAGTACAAGCCAGTAATGCCTGTGAAGTAATATATTAGCGTAGCACACAATCTTATACAGCTAGTTAGCTAACTGTGTTGTGTAGCATCTGCGCTATGTTGCTAAAATTATCTTTTGGATCTAACTGTAATTATTTCCCACATCCAAGTTCCAGGTTATATAATATGCAAAAGTCTGAACATTAATCTCTTAATTTTACAGTAAGTAGTGAATCTTACCCAAAATAAAGGCTTAAACATCTAAAAAATGCACATTTAAAGGGCTCCTCTTTTGGTGAAAGTTTTCAGACAGCTTTCAAAATGGCCGCCAGACAGTGTCAACACATGGAGGGAGACCCATATCTCAGTGTGTAATTATCTGAATGACTTGAAATTACAGGAGGTATGTAGTAACAAACACATCAATTGGTTAAGACATCAAGTAGGATAATAAATAATGTTTTCTTTTTATAATCTGAGTTCAAAAATGGAAGTGTGCTTAATGGGTACGTGAGCTTAATAGGTACGTTTACCCGATTTTACGCACTATTTGTGTGTGCTGTGTATTTTATGTTATGTGCTGCATATGTAGGGCATTTCAAATCAGCCACTTGTAAAGTTCCATATCTGAAGGTAACTGGCTGTGTAGACAATAGGCAACAAGGCAGCTCA
This sequence comes from Sinocyclocheilus anshuiensis, assembly GCF_001515605.1. Lineage (NCBI taxonomy): Eukaryota > Metazoa > Chordata > Actinopteri > Cypriniformes > Cyprinidae > Sinocyclocheilus > Sinocyclocheilus anshuiensis. The sequence continues at coordinate 26,876 of NW_015552592.1, read as the reverse complement.
CTTTGTTTTGGAACAGACCCATTGTTTCCCATGATTGCACTTCCTTCATAAATGTATTTACACTGGCTCGGTGTCAGATTAAAAATGTAAATGTAAAAAAACATCTGTGTAAATGCACCTTTGTTATATAATTACATCTTCAGATTTGAATTCTGTTATTTTACAGTGTACATGCAGCTTTAGAGAAAGACACTATCTAGTCTGCATTCATGATCAGATCAACATGTGTTTTAACAGCATAAATCCTGAACAAAAACCCTAGCGTTGCTTTGTGCTGAAGTCATTCCGTGTGATGAAAGCCGACTCGCATCTCTCATCTGTGATCTAGACCTGACGAGACCTGACGGCGTGTGTTCTTGTCATCGCTCTTCTGTCCTGATCAGACACCCACTGTTTAATGATCGTAAATCACAACAGTCCGGATATTCTTCCTCATGGCCACACGCGCTATCACATGCTATTCCATGTGGAAATGTAAGTGTAAGTGGCATAGAGGAGATGATAGCCATCCCACATTAAATCTGTTAAAGCCATATAGCGCTCATATTGATGGCCCTCAATGCACACTAACAGGATATTAATAATGCTTGATCTTTCTTATTTACACATTTCAGAGACTCTTACCACATTATTATATCAGTAACTGTCATAATCAAGTCTGGAGGCTAAACAGAGAGATGAACACGGTTTGAGTTTTAGCCCTCTTCATTTTCTCAACTGCACAAGCACACACATACACCACCACAAATGGGTCCAGATTGAAGATTGCGGTCATATTAAACCTGCTTCCTCTTCTTACCGCAGACACACACTTACACACTCGCTTTGGCTAATTGAGGAAGCAAGCTGTTTCACACCACGTTGCTTGGAATGATGGGATTAAATGTGCCAATTGATTGATGTGGTACAGAGTTGCAGATCTCACCTGAAGTAAGAGGTGAACAATCTCACAAAATACTGACTGTTTCATTTGTGATTAACCACAATGTTAGTGCCAAAAATATAAAAGAATATCTAAAACAAGGTGTCTTGCTGAAAGCTGGGTTTTTGAGATCAGACCTGAAGGGAGGGTGGTGAATCAGAGAGTCTCAGTAGACATTGAGGTTTTTTTTAAAGCTGTATGATGATGCTTTGCGTCTGACACAACAGCTCTGTTCCAAAACCTAGTTGGTTGCGTCATTTTCTGCTCTCTATATAGGCAACTACCGTCTAAGGCGACTTCCTCAATGCAATAGATGATTTGAGATGGTCAAGATGGGAGAATGCTGATTCCATTAGAGTTTAGCCTTAACAAATGTTATTTAGCTAAGAACTCTAATGCAGGTTTTTCCAAACTGGGGTTCATGAACCCCTGGGAAAATCACACAGAAACTGCAGAGGGTTTGTGAGCTAATGAAAAGCTAATAATTAGCTAAATAACAAAAAATGTACAATTAAAATGAATAAATTTAAATAAAAAAAAAAAAGTTAAAATGAAACACGAAACTAAAAAAAAACAAAAAAAACATTTTATTTGTTTACCTGTATGTCATGGGATTATTTACCAACATCAAAGAACAATGAAAATGCAAATGTGTTGTTAAATAATTAAAATCAAATGGGGCTCAGCTGACAAAAAAGTTTGGGAATTGCTGCACTAATGATTAATAAAAATACATGCCACACATTAATATTGGTGAAAATAGTCCTTTGTTACTTACATTGAACTATTTTATTGATATTTCTGCATTTGAATAAATTATCTTTTTAGGCAGCACAATTTTGTGCTTACTGTTGTACTCTTATGCTCCAGTAACTCTAGGTGAAGTGCTATCTAGGCAGGCAGCTCACTAGGTTTTGGAACTATTAAGAACTACCTTAAGTCAAAGCTTTATATAGAAGACGTACATTATAATTTAAAATTTGATAATACACAACATACCGGTAAATGATGATTTTGTAATTCTACAGGCTGTAATCTACCCCTTGTTCTTTTCTTCTTCTCTTTCTTTCCTTCTTTCCTTTCATGAGCAGTGGTTGTGGCAGTGATTGTACTTTTGCTCCAGATTTTGCTGTGCTATTTTTAGGGTTGGTGGGTGGGTTGGCTCTCTTATAAAGAGTGCTGTTGCTGTATGTGTGTGCGTGTGTGTCTGTATTTATGTGTGTTCTTAATTCAAAATGGTCTGTGTTGAAACCGAAACAGTAATTAAAGTGTTTTGAACACAGGCTCATGCACACAATGCATGTGTATATCGAGTCCACATCTTGTTTAAATTGATTTAACTATTTTGATCTTTCTCAGACTTTTCAGTGCTTTCGTTCAGTACTTCATTATCATATAATTTTGTAAATAATAAGTGTCAACACATAAATACAGATAAACCTTATGAAAAACTATACAAAAACTGCATTTATAAAAAAATATATATATGCATACACACCCCAAACATACACTACTGTCCAAGTTTAGAACTGTTTTCAGCATTGATAATAATAAGAAATGTTTCTTCTTATTATTAGAATGATCATTAATGGTTGTGTGTGGATATATTGGTAGGTTGGTAAGCTGTACAAAGATGTCCCAGGACAACAGTGATTTCAGTGTCTATGCTCAAAGCCAGTGACAACACCCATGGTTTACCACACACTGGCTCTAACACACTTTACATTCACTTTACATTTACATTCACACTAGTTATGTATCCACAGCGCCCGCGGATATAACCGCCATCCACGCATCACTAATTCACACACACAGGGAAAGTCCCAAGCTTGCAGAAGCAGAGACAGTGTGACAACTGGTGTGTCTCCTTAGTTTTCCAGATTGTTCTGTGTATGTGTCAGTGCTGTTTAGTCAAAAACTCTGTATGTCTTTGTATTATTAAAAATAATGATCAATCCTTCTTAAAAGGAAATATCTCAGTTTTATGAGCATATTTCAGATACCGTTTGTGCAGCAAGTCAAGCTCTGTTCAAGATGCAACACACACAGACTGCAGACAGACAGAGTCGGCATGAAATTGCAGAGTCACTGCAGTGCATCAATACTCATCAGAATACAACGCTCACAGCCTGCCAACTCGCTGACCTTGTGTGTGTGTGTGTGTGTGTGTGTATCTGGGTGTTTTTGTCTGTGTGTAGTGTGTACGTTCTAAACTAAAAGATCTCTTTTGTGATGAAACCTGTTTTTTTTCTGTCTCTCTTAGCCCAAGCTAATGGCGAAGGATCTTCTAGACCTGGTGGCATCCCATTTCAACCTGAAGGAGAAGGAATATTTTGGAATCTCTTATGTAGATGAGACGTACGTATACCCAAGACATCCTATTAAATATTACATCTTCCTCTAACCTATGAGAAAAGGTGTAATCATGAACAGTTCAGCTCTCTGACTGTGCCAGGACTGGATGAGTGAACATGCTGTGATAATTCCACAGGGAAATGATTGGCTTCACTCTTTCTCCTCTCTTCACTTTCTGCAACAACCAGCTCTTCATTCATCCTACACAGTGTGACCTACCCGCTGTGTGACATTTGTTAGTTGTATCTTCGCATGATTTCTTTAAGGCACACACACACACACACACACACACACACTCACTCAAGAGAAGCGTTCCGTCTGTTCTCACTGCTGGTGTGCTTGGGGGAATGTGTTTTTTGTAGTTTCCAAAGATTTTGAAATGTTGTCTGGTGACCTTTGATGTGCCCCACTGTACATCCTTCCCAACAAGGGGTTGACAGTTTGCATTCGCCAAGGACAACATGCAAATGGACAAATGCATTTCTGTCAGAAACACGCACACAGTGTGAGTTAAAGAGGCACAATAATTTCCCTATACAAACACAATTTAAAACACTTTGGGTTGTTGCTTGTCAGTGTTACAACCATCTGTATTCAAATTGTTCCACCCAGAGCACTATAGAATCAATTTTACTCATGTTCTTTAAAAAAATCTAAATAATATGTTAATACATTTTATAAATATTTATGTAATTCATTAAATACTAATATCTGTGTGTATATATAAATATTTATATAATTTATTAATATATTATTAGATCTTTTTTATTATTTTATAAAATATATTAGTAGGTAATATAATGTACTGAGCAGTGTTTCCCCTGCCATTATATTAGGGGGGCAGCCCCTTGAAGGTCAAGTTAATTTTATTTTCTCTATAGCGCCAGATCACAACAGAAGTTATTTAAAGTTACCTTTCCTATAGAACAGATATGTACCTTGTTCTTTTATTAAACAAACGAAATAGCCTTATGTTATTTATCTTATTTATACGACGGCATGTCATTTGTCTCTACGTTACATGGTCGCGCTCTCTGTATCGCGCACAGTGGAGTTCCGCCCCGATGTGCGCACACAAGTGAGCACACTCCCACTAGTATTTGTAAATATCCTATGCTGGTGAACACATCAGTGCACTTGCCCCCACTGCAGTTGGTACACCCACACAGCTTTCTGCTCCTTAATGCTAATTTTTAGATACTGGATAAGCACATGGTACAGGCAGACCTTTCCAGGATCAGCATTGTTTTCAAAATGGATCCTGGTTGCTTTTAGGAAAAAAACTAAACCATTGTGTTATTCTGGTTCTTCTGACTGAAAATCAAAGATTGCAGTGATGGTGAGAACTGAGAAGTGAGTTTTACATGTTTTCCTATAGAGAATTCCCACTTGGGAATCTGCTCCTACAGAACTCAGATGAAAGCTCTGCCGATTGCCGTAGAACTGAGATGTTTGTCATTCACAAAGTTGAACACATCCCCTGTACCCAGGGGGTGGCCGTGGCCACCACTGACCTAAGCTTGGCCACCCCACTCAAAACTGCAGTTTTTGTCCCTTTTTTTGACAAGAAATGCATTTATTAAGACGTGGAACCGCCGTATCTCTTTATGACCACATCAAACGGGAGACTTTTCAGACGCGCACTTACACTTCGCCTCAGCACCAGGCACAAGTCAAACGAGCGCGGAAATTAAGGAACATGTGCCAAATGAGCTTCAGTAGAACAACAGTGAACTGCGAGTCTGATGAGATGTTGTAGGCTATATCAGTAAAACAAACTTTCCTCTCCTGACAGCTGTTTTACCATGCTCACGGTGCACTCTTCAACTTTACGCGAATATAAGGCGCTATATCGCTTCATCATAAATAATGCGTGCAAAAAACTATGAGCATACAATGTAGTTCTGTCATCAGTTAAGTCATGAAATTACCAAAAAGGCGATTAGTGCATTCATTTATGTATAGCATCACATTAAAGAACGTCTATTGCGGCAGAAATATATTACTATTGTTCAGTAGAATGTACGTAATAGGCTGCTACTACTACTACTACTAAAATTATTAAAACTTTATTTTTAAGGAATAATAAAAAAAATTTAATACAATTTGTTTAATTTTCATTAATTAAAAGATAAATTAAATAACTGTTTTATGCCTTAAAAAAATGTAAATACACAACACAGACTTTCTGAGGAAAAAAATCATTAGTCTAGTGTAAGAATAAATGAAACATTTTTATGCTTTCAAATAATTAGACATGTTAAAACACAGAATAAAACATTTCATAGGGCCCTAAACATGTAATTTTTGTTAAACTTTTGATAAATTGATGTTAAATTGTTTAAGTTTCATGATTTTAATTAATTAGATATGTTAATTAAAAAAATCTTTTCATCTCCTGACAGCTGTTTTACCGTGCTCACGGGGCACACTCTTCAACTTTACACGAATATAAGGCGCACGCTCTTTATCGCTTCATCATAAATAAAGCTAACAAGAAACTATGAGCATACAATGTAGTTCTGTCATCAGTTAAGTCATGAAATTACCAAAAAGGCGATTAGTGCATTCATTTATGTATAGCATCACATTAAAGAACGTCTCTCAAATGCATGTAGCCTACTAAAATATTGCGCAATTCGAGATAACAATATAAGACAATATAGGCCTACACAATAAGGCGCAAGCTGTGTTTTTTTTTTTTTGTAATTTAATGCACAAGTAAATATGAACACAGTGCACTTATACTAGAAAATATGCGCTATTTTAATTTTTTATTTTGTAAAGTACAAACGAAAATGAAACCATTTAAATGCATAAAATAACTCATTTTACATTCTGGCATTTATGTGCTGTTGACTTCCGTCCTTCACTCAGCATTACTTGATCTAATTCACAAATATCTCAAATACAATTTAGTAGAAATTAATTGTATTCAGTTGTGTTTTAGACACTAAAACAGTCCAGTACTGTATAGTCAAACACATTTTTATATTGAAATAATGAAGATTTCTGTGCCACCCCAGACTGGTTGCTGGCCCCTCCCTGGCCACCCCTATAAAAACATCCTGGCTCCGCCACTGCTAATGAGGACATAAATACATGAACAACATCTCCAGAACTTCTCTGAGAGTCACTTCATGAGCATTTGACTGTTTCATTTGAGTAAAACTATCCTCATATCATATACACACAGGAATGTAAAGGTATTCACGGCAACCCGTCAAAATAAAAGTTTGGTTTAACTTGAAGGCATTGCGGCAGAAATATATTACTATTGTTCAGTAGAATGTACGTAATAGGCTGCTACTACTACTACTACTAAAATTATTAAAACTTTATTTTTAAGGAATAATAAAAAAAATTTAATACAATTTGTTTAATTTTCATTAATTAAAAGATAAATTAAATAACTGTTTTATGCCTTAAAAAAATGTAAATACACAACACAGACTTTCTGAGGAAAAAAATCATTAGTCTAGTGTAAGAATAAATGAAACATTTTTATGCTTTCAAATAATTAGACATGTTAAAACACAGAATAAAACATTTCATAGGGCCCTAAACATGTAATTTTTGTTAAACTTTTGATAAATTGATGTTAAATTGTTTCATGATTTTAATTAATTAGGGATTAACATGTTTTTTGATTAATTAAATTTAATTTAACCATTAAAAAGGAGTCCAGAAAAATTTAAATGGAAAAAAATGGAACCCCCCACACTGCTGAGTAGAATCTACCTTTGGATTTATAATTACCTGTTAAAGGTTATATATCTCTGTGCAACGGAATACCAATGCAATGGTTTCCTGAGTGCTTTTGTTTTTGCCATCACTGGCTAAATTATGCATGAAAATGCACATGCGATGACATCTTGAACATAAAACAGCCCTCTTGTGGCTCATTTTTCGCATGATGTTTTATGACGTTATGTGGCACTATGAATGAGACATTGTAAGATGTTGCAAGACATTTCCGGTTGCTGTTACAGATGCTATCAGTCATTTCTCTTGGGCTGTGTTTCAGGGGTCATTTCAGCTGGTTGCAGTTAGATCGTCGTGTTCTGGAACACGAGTTTCCTAAGAAATCTGGACCCATTGTGCTTTACTTCTGCGTTAGGTAAGTACAGCTGCAGCAAAAGCACAACAAAACCACAATAAACGTTTATATGTATACACATACATATTTATTATTTTATTTATTATTAATAACATGAGTAATATAAATATATAATAAACTACACATATAAAATAGTTATATATTACATATATATTTATAAATTTATAAATAAATTATTTTATTTATTACTAATACAGTAATATATAATAATAATATATGTTTATCGACAGAGAGAATAAAAGAGAAACGTCCATATTACTTCAAGAAATCCCAGCTGAATATTAAAAAAGAAAACACTTAACACCTCCAGAATGAATTGGCATCAACACTTCGATCAGAGTGTTTCCGTGTTGGGGGGCTTGTGTATGTGTTTGTTTATTGTTTCAAATTAGCGGGGTCAGCGGGGGCAGTTACCAGAAACACGTCCAATCAGAATCCACCATTCCTGTCATTAACACCCCCAGCAATTTGAGCACCATGGCAACAGCAGAGTGTTAATCAGACTGTGTTTGAATTGCAGAGCATGAGCAGATATCTGCTGGGCGGGTTGATTCATTTAGATTTTAATTGGATCTGCTTCGAAATATGACCAATACAAAAAGCAGCCAGTATATTTATTGTTCTTGTGTGTTTGTATGTCTCCGTGTGTGCGAGAGAGTTAAAGCGGGCACATTTGTGTGCTTCCTCGCTAGAGCTGCACGATTCTGGATAAATTGAGAATCACGATTTTTTTTTGTCTCAAATAGAGATCACGATTCTCCCACGATTCTGAAGCCTGCATTTATTTGATCCAAAGTACAGCAAAAGCAGTAATATTGTGAAATATTTTTACTATTTAAAATAACTGCTATCTGTTTGAATATATTTTAAAATTTAATTTATTTCTGTGATCAAAGAGAAATTATAGAAATGTAATACTTTTATTTAGCAAGGATGCTTTAAATTGATCAAAACTGATGCTAAAGACTTATAATATTACAAAAGATTTCCATTTCAGATAAATGCTGTTCTTCTGAACTTTCTATCAAAGAAACCTGAAAAAAATCTCCTCAACTGTTTTCAACAATATTAATAAATGTTTTTTTTTTTACAGCAAATCAACATATCAGAGTGATTTCTGAAGGATCATGTGACACTAAAGACTGGAGTAATGATGCTGAAAATTTAGCTTTGAAATCACAGGAATAAATTACATTTTAAAATATATTAAAATAGAAAGCAGTTATTTTAAATTGTAAAAATATTTCAAAATTGTACTGTTTTTGCTGTACTTTGGATCAAATAAATGCAGGCTTGGTGAGCAGAAGAGCCTTCTTTAAAAAAACATTAAAAATCTTACGGTTCAAAAACTTTTGACTGGTAGTGTATATATAATATATTTAATACACCAATTTTTAATATTGAAATTATGAAAAAGTTGTTTGAATCAATGATTCAACGACTCACTCATAAACTTACTTCACTTGTTTCATTACTGGATGAATCAGCGTTTTTGAACTATTCTCTTGAATTAATAATTCACTCAATGACAAATACATTTAAGTCGCTTTTCGCCACCTAGTGACACAAACGTTATTTGAAGCGTAGTTACTTTCAAAAGGTGATTTGCTCTATTTTGATCGCTGCCATAGATATCAATGTTTATATCTGAACTATAAACTTTCACCCCAGTATTTCTGTGATAATATGAATGACTGTAAGACAGAAATAATACTGTGTAGTTGAAAAGACAGTTTGTGAAGATGTTTCTTAACCAAACATGGTAAGTAACTGCTCTTTCTGTGTCAGCGGCAGTGCGAACACCGATTTGAATGTAAGACTTTGTCAAAGGTTTAATAGACTCGGGGAATCGTTGTCATTTAGAAATGAGATCGCGTGGGTGTCTGAATCGAGATCGTGATCTTTTAACGATTAATCGTGCAGCTCTATTCCTCGCAGTATTTTACTGCTAAGTCGCAATCAGCACACCGTCATACATCACCACGCTCGCTGTGGGTGGATGCTGGTTTATTGCTGTCAAGCTCAGCATTAAAATAGCCCAGCATTTCACCCATTTGTTGGGACACACTTGAATTGCTTTTCTCTCGTTCAGTCTATTCCTCTTGCATCACTTTGCTTTTCTGGGTCATGTACAGACACAAACACTTAAATGCACGCATACGCACACATGCATTTTGCTCTAATAGCTGCGTGCGGAGTTGTATGTCTTTTGCTTGAGCTATTGCGTGTCAGTGCAGTTTAAATTGGAGCGGAGGCCCAGTTTTAATGCATGCATGATGTCCTGTGTGAATCAGTGTGTGTGTGTGTGTTGTCCTTTCTGCTCATGATTGGGCTATTGATTGGAGTGAGCTAAAGTCTTTGATGCATGTAAGACTGTCTCACTCACATCTCAAATTAAACCAGCTGTCAATACAGTTTTAATCACTTTAATCTCTCACTTTCACTCGTTTTCTGTCTCTCTCATTCCTCTCGCTCCTTTAAACAGTCAGCCATGGATTCAAAGCATGTGTCTTCATGTATCGTGTGTCATAGGGTTCATTTTAAGTTCAGTGTATGCCTCAGTGTATGTTCAAGGTCATATTATCAGTTTGCATCTGTACGTATTTCTATGCATGTGTATGTCTGTGTAACAGTCCATGTGTGAATGTCACAGCTTCAGCCTTCAGCTGAAATGAAAAATGTCATGCTGAGAGAGCTTATTTATTTATGCTGATTTTGAGACAATTGCTTATTTTCGTGTTTGTTGTAGTTCCCGCTAACTCTAATCTGACTGCTAAATGAAGCTTGCACAGTGGAAATTGTTTTCTTTTTGTGGGTTTCGAGAGGGATGGAGACAGCAAGAGGCTATAGCAGTGTTTATGATGCCCTCTAGTGATTGGTCTTTGGGTCTGTGTATATAATACATTGTTTCTTTCAGTGAGTTCATTCAAACAATCTGAATGAACCTGCTAAGGAGGAATCAGAATTGGTTGCTCATACTGAACAATTTTGAATCACATGTTCACAACTAAACAAATCATGTTTGGCAGTCGTAATATGTGAATTGTGTATACTGTATATGTAACTGTAATGTTTTTAAAACTTTAGCCATATTTTGATGTGCATATTATTTTCTCTTCTACAGGTTCTACATAGAAAGTATCTCTTACCTTAAGGACAATGCCACAATAGAGCTGTTCTTCCTCAATGCAAAGTCCTGCATCTATAAGGTAAACTGTTGTCACTGTTCTATCACTAGAGGGCAATATTAACTAATGCCCCTTTACATCCATTTGTTACTTCCATCTATGTCCATGGAGCACCTTAGGCATAAATACCACGTTACAGATTTCTCTGACAAATTACATCATGGCAACGCTGATTGACTTATGGTACTGTAAGAATGTGCAAAGTACCAAGCTCTTCACTCTTCACTAGTTATTCAAAAGTTTGGGGTCATTAAGGTATTAAAAAATCTTTTATTCACCAATAATGACTTGAACTGATCAGAAGTAAACCATAAAGACTTAAACATTGTTACAAAAGATTTCAATTTCAAATAAATGCTGAACCTTCTTTAAAAAAATGGTTTCCACAAAAATATAAGCAGCACAACAGTTTTCAATATTGATAGTAATAAGAAATGTTTCTTGAGCAGCAACTTATTAGAATGATTTCAGAAGGACTGGAGTAATGGCTGCTAAAAATTCAGCTTTGCATCACAGGAATAAATTGCGTTTAAAAAAAATATTTAAATAGAAACCTGTTATTTTAAATTAAAATAACACTTCACAGTATCATTGTATTTTTTATTAAATAAATGCAGTCTTTTGAACCACAAACTTTTGAATGGTAGTGTTTATATATAATAAATATAATACTGTACAGCTATATTTGCAATAGCTGTTTTTTTTTTTTTGAAGTGCTTCATTCTTCCAAAAACATTCTGTATTTGTGAATGCGTGTGTGTGTCACTGGTCACATACCACAGATTCCCACCATGAGCTCATTGCTCACACTTTACTCTAGAGTCAGCTTTCTAATACATGCCAGTACTCTGTGTGTGACATTCCTGAAATTCTTGTGTTCATCAAAGGTAATGAATCGCTCCGTTTGACTTGGTCATTGAAGTAATTAAGACCCCCTACACTTCAAAAACCCCCTCACATAAAACCCATGTGTGTGTATGTGGCTTTGTCCTGCTATTGATTACACAGGAAATAGCTGAAGTGATTTAGATAGACCCTTCAGTGATAAGTCAGCAGATCAGGTCATTAAAAGAGAGAGAGATAAGATAAGAGACAGATTAATGGAGATGTCCTGTCTGCTGTGATCCTGAACTTAAGGGTCTCTTTCTTCCTGTCTGTCTTCAGGAGCTCATAGAGGTGGACAGTGAGGTGGTGTTTGAACTGGCCTCTTATATCTTACAGGTAAGATCATGTCGGACTGTTTATCATTTTGTGGACCTTCATAAACCGTGCAATGAACTTTCATAAAGTTCATACATCTCAAATACACTTGTGTAAGCGTTATAGAGTCATATTCAGGTCACTACAGTATTTCAGCCTGACAGAGTGCTTTATTTTAAATCTAAAACAGGATGTTTCCTTTGTACTGTAAGTTATCCATACGAGGGAAATACTTTGGAGAAATATGGTTTTCCTTTATGACTCTGTGTATGTGTGATCCAGGTGTAGTATCAGGTATGTTATGTGTGTTTGACCTTTTGGAGGATTCAGTCCAGATGGCTGCGACTACATCCCCTACTGAGACACACATGCACCGTTCTGTGTATCAGAGGATACGATCTTTCCAAGCGGTCTGGTCTACCATCAAACACTCATTATTGATACTAAAATATGTCTTTTTTTTCTCCCACAGGAAGCTAAAGGAGACTTCACGAGGTAAGAGGCTGTTTGAATGAACGAATCACCTTCCAGTGACCTCTTTTACACTCACACACTATCAAAGTCTCTATCAGTGTGTCGCTGCAGAGTGAAAGCAGATCCAATTTGTGGTGTATATCAAACTCTCCTTGCCACATAAGCACATGCACACGATTCAAGAGAGATGGAGAGAGAGAGAAAGAGAGAGATGTGGGGGTGTGAACCCTGGGAACGGAGACAGAGGGGAGGAAATGGAATGCAGAGGATAAACAGTGTTAAATTACACATACTAACCCCTGGCTCTCTCCATCTCACACACACACACTTACACAAACACTTTCTACACACAGTATCTCAGCTACAAATCTGTCACATGTGCATCCTTCCAGCTTTATTCTGTCACTCTGTTTTCTTCGACTCAATTTCCTCTACCTCTTACACTTCCTCTTAACCTCTCCATCGCTCTGTGTTTGGAATGGAACACTACCATACTGCCGTAATTTTTGCAATATGCATTTTATATATAGTGTGAACATTTTGTGTATGTGGAATGCCCTGATAGTCACTGACTTTGCCAAAATGTGCATTATACAACCTGAGCACATTGTGAGGGATAATATATCCCACAATGCAATGTACTGTTCTTTCATTTCATGAGTGAACTGGAAGCAATATCAGTTGTGATTTTAACATTTCCATCTTGATTTATTAGTTGATCAGATTGCCATCTTTACATAAATTGTTTGCAAATGCAAAATAATTTTTATTTTCAAGAATGTGAAAATTATTATCATTTGCACAATTATTATTACAATTGCAATTATTACAATAATAATAATAATTAAAATATTTTATTTTAATTAATTTGCCTTTCTGTGTCTTCTGTCTCTGTTCTGTGATTCTGATTGACTGATTTTTTCCCCCGCTCTGTTAGGTGCTTTGATTACTGAGTATTTTGTGTTATTTTTACAGTAATGATGCTACTAGGGCTGATCTGAAGAAACTGCCAGCACTGCCTACACAAGCACTGAAGGAGCACCCTTCACTCGCATACTGGTGAGACACACACTTATACACACAGCTGTCAGCTGATAATAGAGAGGTATTAATGAGATGTATCTGCTCTGTGTTCTCAGAGCACCATGGGAAAGGATTCCCCAGAATAATTCTCTAACCTAATTTTCCCTGAATTCTATTCGATGCGAATGAAGTGTTTCACAGATGCTGCCATTCTAAGACACTCTCACTCACACACTCATATTGAGCAGGCCGGTGTACTTCCTGTTCTAAGTATGAACTTATCTCCTTCATGGTGTTGTATTTCATTGGCTGCGTCTCTGTACATCTGTAAGCTTTCACTCTTGTCTGTTTTTTGTTCCTGCAGAATTGAAATAGGCTGACAGCCACGTTCTCATGAACATTGTCGTCTGTTGCCGCTAATCTGTGTGTCTGTGTGTGTTGTGTTGCAGTGAGGACCGGGTCATTGAGCACTATAAGCAGCTAAGTGGACAGTCCAGAGGCCAGGCTATCGTCAAGTAAGAAAGAATATTGTCTTGACCAAAATGTTCCTTTAAGTTTGATGAACAAAAAGTGTCCAAATGCATTTTATCTTCACCCAAAAATGAAACTTGTCATAATTTGGTCACCCTCATGTCATTCCAAAAACAACTTCTGCAGAACGCAAAAGAAAATATCAGATATTTTTGCTGTTTTTTGTCCATATTATGAATCAGTGGTGTCAATGGCAACACAAACCTTAAACAACATCACATATGGTCACATGGCATGCAAGAACCAATGAGATTTGATGCTTTTGACTCCATTGACTTTTATTAGTGTTATTTTTTGTGTTCCACAGAAGAAAGCAAGCAATTTTTTTAGTTTTGAGTGAACTATACTTTTAATTTTGAACACAATATGTTTTCTTTTATGCTTGTATTATACTAAAACGTCTTTTAGGGAAACATTTTGCTTGAAAAGTGTGAAATTCTAAGTGTGCCTAAAGTATCCAAATACTTGTTTTTGCACTTTTAGTGCTGATAATCCTTTGCATGCATCCTACTTCCGAGATCCACTCCCATTTGTTCACTGCTATTGTAAATTGTCTGCATATGTAACATCCATAACATACTGTCAATTATTTCTTCTTTCTTCTCTCACAGTTATATGAGTATAGTGGAGTCGTTACCCACATATGGAGTGCATTATTATGCTGTTAAGGTGGGTCAGTGTGCTCGGAGGGAAAGTTTATAATCACAGCCGTCAGTCGCAAATAGGGATGCGCCGATCCGATATTCATATCGGGTATCGGCTCCGATAGTGCCATTTTTCTCGGATCGGGTATCGGTCAGAGAGGGCCGATCCAAATCCGAGAATTTTTTTTTTTCCGATTGTGCGAATTATTCTGTGTTACTTCTGAAGCCATA
>NW_015552592.1:10573-11372 GCF_001515605.1 Sinocyclocheilus anshuiensis | reverse complement strand
TGGGCGACTAAATGATGTCTAATATTAGCCAATGGCTAATAAATTCTCAGATTTTACTCGCCAGTGTGTGAGTTTGAGGTTAAGTGTAGCACAGATATATTTTCACTCACAGAACACTCTGACTGAGCGCTTCAGAGTTTAACTCTCCGTCAAGCGATCTGTGATATTTTTCAGTTCATTTGATGCGCAGCGCACCTGTGTTTGTGTATTTGGCGTAACGTAAAATCTAGTGTGAATGCGCACGACTCGCCGTCGCTTTCTCACACGTGCAAAGAGCAAGAGCGAGCGAGAGTCTTACATAACATGCAGAATTGATGCGCTACATATACTTAGTTTACTTAGTTGTATTTTCCTGTAAAAATAACAGAGTTCCTTTGGAATTCTTCAGCTTTTAAGGTTTTCCTGGTTTTCCTGTGATCGGGTATCGGTCAGAGAGGGCCGATCCAAATCCGAGATTTTTTTTGCAAATTATTCTGTGTTACTTCTGAAGCCATACAATAGCTTAATGTGAGGTACATATGAATATTTGAGCTACATATGAATATCACAAACTCTTTTCTCCGCTGTGGCTGTCAGTCATTCATTCAGCCTTTAAAGTTTAAACCCTGGCGGTTACAGGTTACAGCAGTCAGCTCGGTAAAGCTCTCTCCAAGATCATTCTGTGTTCCCATTATACTTAAATACATGTTGCATGTCCATGATTTTGCAAAAAGGACTTTATCTTCTTGCCGGAGTTTAATGTTGTTTTGTTACTTGCTACCGGGTGTCTGTGAGAACAAAACACGGGCGTAGAAAAGAC
>NW_015552592.1:3707-10495 GCF_001515605.1 Sinocyclocheilus anshuiensis | reverse complement strand
ACGCCATGTTGCTTCAAGCGCATCATTCTGCACACCGGATGCGCACATTGTAAGCGTTTCGTGCTCATAGACTGTATAAAAACAGTTCGTGCTGCACTATTTGTTTTGTCCTATCATATCTATCATATGTTGTTGCCTATTAAGTTGCTCAAGCAAGTGGCAAAACATTTAAACTACTTTTCTTACGTTATCACAAACTTACCATTGACAGAAAGAGTCAGCTCTACTGACTTTCCTTTTTCATTGAAATCTTTATTACAAGCAATCCTGCGGTTCATAAAGAACTTTGTTTTCCTACCTCTACGAGTGCCATCTATTATTGCCTTGTTTATCTAAAAGTGTTCTTTCCCTTTAAACCTAGCCAAAAAGCCATATGTGTTGACTGTGAAACACAGTAGACTTTAATAATATGCATTTATGGTGTAATTACTACATTTTCGTGTCAATCCATGTTCATATTTACTGAAAAAAAATGTGCTGTTACTTTAATTCAGCGCTTGCAGCGTGCGGAAACGATCTCTGCACTGCTGCAGACGCATCACTCGTGGAACGCACTGCCGGACACCAACCGTGTGCAGTTTGCACGATTTATTAATCTGTTACCATGAGCGAGGAAAAAATACGCACCACATTCACACTGCAAACGGAGTAATGTGAACCTGACATTATGTGTGTGCGCTGCGAGTGTGCATGAGCACACTGTCTAAAAAGTAATGCAATTTATAAACTTTAGTGACGATGTGACACTGCCTCGATTGTGCAAGTGACAATTCCTGTGTCAACTGTGCAGCGTGCAGCTCGCTTATAGTGCAGACGCGATGTGGTGATTTGAAGACATTTGCGTATTTTGAGAGAGAGCGTGCGCGGTGATTCACTCACGCTGTTTGAGAAATTACGTCTCACACAAGGTTTTCAAATTACTTTGTAAGTTATTTAATTAAGAAATATGAAGGAGTACCTCACCTTCAGCATTATAATTATTTCACCTGCGCCGGACAGAGACTGAGACGGTGCTGCTGCATGTCGTGCCAAACCTTCTCACGGCAGGCGCGTCATCAGCTTGAGATAGTTTTTGTGAGATCGGCCTTTTTAGAGACCGCCGATCAATCATCCCAAAGCGATTATCGGCCGATAGTGATCGGTAACCGATCAATCGGAGCACCCCTAGTATCAGCGCTTGACTTAAGTGTTAAAGGATGCTTAAGACTCAGTGTGTTTAAGATAATCGTGCTGTCATCAACCATGAGCTGACACTTCTCTGTTTATCGGCATGTGTGTGTGTGTGCATTAACGCTCTTTTTTTCTCACTCTTGCTCTCAGGATAAGCAGGGTATCCCGTGGTGGCTGGGTTTGAGTTATAAAGGCATTTTTCAATATGACTACCAGGACAAAGTCAAACCAAGAAAGGTAAGACTGTCTTTCCTCTGTGGACTTGCTACAGTTTGACTTCTTTTTGTCCTCCCTTCACATCTCTTCATCTTGGTCATCCCATAATAGTTTTACCTCCCTGATGGTAATTAGTAGTGCTTGGCAAAATTCATCCCTCACCAGTGGAACAAGTGAAACGAGACCTTAAATCATTCCACTTGTTGAGAAGAGGTGTGCCATTACTTTTCTGAGTGGTCAGACTTACTTGTCAGGCGATAAAATGGACAAATTAGTCTTTTTTGACTTAGGCAACCACCCAGAACCAGTCAATTCTTAAAATGTAGCTTATGACAGTGCTTTTTAAGAAAAGCTCTTTGTTTCTTCACGAGGGAAGGAAACAAATCCCACTTCTCCTTTAAAACTCTCTGCTTTGCAGAAAATCCAGTGAATGTAAGCAGTTTCCCTTATGCTGTGTTTTGAAACTTAGCTTGAGCTGTGTGTTTGTGCATGTGTATGAATATGAATATGTGTTCATCACTTGGTCACCTTTGCTTAACCTCATGATGTCAGCCAAGAGAAGTCTGACCGTCTGACACTTGGGTGTGGTGACCTCAGATAGGTCATGACCTCTGGCGGTCTGACCCCATAGCGTTTTTTTGTAACTTTAGACAGAGACTCTCAAACTTCCAGACAGACGATCAATGACACCAGGTAACTGAAATGCTACAAATCTGTCTGTCAGAAGAAACGCTTGCTGTTGGAATGACTTTACTTCAGGTGTGTCCCGCTGGCTTTGGTTTTCCATTCTCACAGCACATACCCATGTTTAAGTTCTCTCCAAAGGACAGGCAAAAACTTCAGCCTGTGGTGAGGAACAGAAAAACCTTTCCCAAAACCGCAAGCTAAAAATAGTGTTCAAAGCAGAACATCCAGCCAAGCGAAAAGCCGAACTCAGGCCTATTTACAGAGAAGGATCTGTTACAGAAAACGAGAGTTGAAATGAAACGACTCAGCAAAGGGCAGCTCAGAATGGAGGGAAGAGAAACCAGCGAGAAGAACAGACGCGTCTGCAAATACGCCACAGATGCAAACAAAACAAAATTATAGCTCTACTGACAAATCCACCTAAACCTGGATGACAATTTAAAGGGATAGTTCAACCAAAAATGAACATCATTTTCTCACCCTGATGATCCAAACCTGTAATGCTTATTTTTCTACTGCAGAATGCAAAATAATATAGTTTAAAGAATGTTTAAACTATTTTTGATGATACAGTGCAACAACATTGGACCCCACTGACTTTCATTGTATAGAGGGAAAAAAAATGAAATGGTAATAAGAAATGGCACTAGAGTGAGTAAATGATGACAATATGTTCAGTCTTGTGTGAACTATTATTTTAATCACAGAGAACAATCAGACATCTAGCCCTGCATTCAAATGCCAGGCTGCAACTTTCCACTGATCTGCATTTCATATGGGCCATTGCCACTAATGTTCTCATTACACAGTTTGCCTCCACATATGCACGTTTTAATGTTTTGATGATAAACTCACATGCGCTAATGGTTTGTGGCTGTTCTCCATCTGCAGGCAGTGTTTGTGAGAGACTGTGGGATATACTGTTAAATATGCCACACACTAAAAGTTGCAGACTTGGTGAGTGAGTGGTTGGGTTTGTTTAATGAGTTTTAAACTAATTTAAACCCTCTCCTAATGAGAAACCACAGAGCATTTGTTCCAAAGTGTGTGTGTAAAGTTTCACAGAGGTGTGACGAGTACATTTGTGGTTTCATCATGAATTGGGGTCCATGTGTTTCTCAAGAGCTATTGTCCACTACCTAAACTCCCTCCGCAGCCTCACTGACTCCAAAACCCACAACAGGAAACCCAGCAGCAGACACCCGCAGGATTACTGTCGCCCTGACAACACAAAACATACTGGAAACATTAGTGCGTCTGATGAATCCGGGACCACTCCCCAAAAACTGGCATGTGTGCGGCTGTTTCTGATTGGTTTGGATCAACTCATTAGCTCTACTAACTGAAAGATTCTTGCCTTGTAAAACATACAAACAGCATAGCCAATCTAAAAAAAAAATTATAGCTGCCCTTCTAGACAGATGTGACGTTATAGCTATGAATCATGGGATTGCAGCCCTTGAGTCACCTGTGATTGTTTTCATCCTGTCTGCTGCTAGTGACCTTTGACCTTTCCAATGCCCCGTCTTTTCTCATAAGCGCTCGTTATAGCTCCGGCTAAGTAAATACCATGCCACACACACAGTCTTCCTGTACTCTCTGCATGTCTTTGTGAGAGAAAGGGGTGGGGGTTTGTTGTATTATTCTATGTACAGACAGACTGCAGGGTGGGCGTTGTGCGTTATAATAAAAGCAACTGCAGTGAATAGTCATAGTGACGAAACGCCTATGACATTTACACTGAAACTCCTTAAAATCTAAACTCCCTTATATTGAAATTTTCTGAATAAGCGGGTTTTGGTCTTTAGTGATCTTTAGCTTTGTGCTTGAACTCTAGATAGGAATATGTTTTAATAAGTGGTTAGCTCTTCTAAAACCTGGTTAACTGTCTATAAAGGCAAGATTATAAGGGATCATGGTCTCAATTAAAAGTCAATTAAAAAAAGTTTCAAATAGCAGAAAACAAAATTATGCTAATTTCAGCCAAAAGCAGCATTGCATGTATTATTGGCAGATTAGGCAATCCCAGAATGCACTGAAAGATTTTATTTATTTATTTTAGAGCCCGACCGATATATATTTTTGCTGATTTTATCGGCCAATATGAGCCTTTCGCAGATATATCGTATCGGCGAATATGCCGCCGATATTAAATTTTTTTTTACAGAACATATAACACAGATGAAATGCTTCTAAATGGTGTAATTACTTAGTTTGTCCAGCAGAGCGCGCTCCATTGTTTGCTACTGGCGACTCAGGTCAGTGTAGAGAATGCGCGGATGAACTCAAACTTCACCCGAGTCCGCTACTTCAAATAAATTATCCGCTCGTGATCGCGGCCACTCAGTCAATGCTTGTGTTTATATCGGCCACGCCACGGCCCAGAACTCATGCTTATCACATCGGTCACATCACATTTCCTAACTGGGTGTCTACACCGGACGCGAGTGGCACGGTGCGGCATGACAAAATACAATAGAACCCATTATAATCAGTGATGCTGTCTACACTGGATGCGGCGCGACATGACAAATCCTGACAGTAAACTGATGCCTCGTTCTATTTATGACGTACTGACACAAAGTACAAATGATTTTCAATGGTCGCGTCCAGTGTAGACATGGTGTGTCAGCATAGTTTGTCAGTACATTCAGTAACATAGCAGATTGAAAAGTTAGTATCTTTCTGCAGTCCAATAGAAGGCAGTGCGGTGGTGGTTTGAGTCTGTTGAATGGTGATTTAATGCTACGTTGTCACCTAGTTGGTGAGACTCAATGCTATAAAGTAAATAAACAATGTCCCCGTCTTTTACTCACAATGAGCTTATCATACTCGTTTGCTACATTAGTAGGGCCCTATGATTTCCGCGATGTGTAAAACGCTGACGGAATCGCGGAATCCATTCGTAAAAACGGAATTTACTGTATAACGCGGAATTTCATGGAATTTGTCTTATTTTTGATGAATAAATAAAAAATAGGTCAGTATACTTAAATCAAATCGCGATATAGACTAGTGTCTGTGAATATTAAACTGCAAAAAACTATTTTAAATACGAATCCTCATGTTCTGCATGTTCATTTGTTTACCAGATAATACACAACACTGAATTATATATCGATATCCGTCTTTTTTTACTCCCTAATATCGGTATCAGCATCGGCCCCAAAAAACCCATATCAGTCGGGATCTAATTTATTTTTTTTTATTTATTTTTCTTATGAATAAAAAATGCAAAAGAACAGCCTTTATTTGAAATATAAATATTTTCTAACATTATAAACACCTTTACTGCCACTTTGATCAGTGCATTAATTAACGCATCCTTACTGAATAACAGTATTGGTTTCTTAAAGGGGTCCTATTATGCTCTTTTATAAAGTCTCGATTTTGTTTTGGACAGTATTGGTTTCTTAAAGGGGTCCTATTATGCTCTTTTACAAAGTCTTGATTTTGTTTTGGGGGTATACTAGAACATGCTCTCATGCTTGGTGGTTCGAAAAACGCATTCTTTTTCACATAATTTACATTATTACTCCCCAGCCTGGCACAAACAGCTCGATTAATTTCCGGGTTTGATGAAGGCCCGCCTTCTGAAAAACTAAATGTATTGTGATTGGTTAGCTGTCCCAGTGCGTTGTGATTGGCGAACAGCTTAGACGGTGTTTCAGTACTGCCCCACCCTTGCCAAAGCAGCAAGTTCCATCTGCTCCGGTATGGTTAAAGGTCCCCTGAAGTGCCTTGAAACACGCAGCGTTATTCTGTGTGGTGACGTAATTTCAACTTAAATTAGCCAATAGCGTTTTGTTTATATCTGCACGGGTCAGAGCCGTTGAGCTCGGTAAAGCCGCATTTGACAGCCACAGTCTAATAGATTACCCCCTAGATTCAATATGAAACTCTTAGTAAAACAAAATTGTGTTCATAATCAATGCTGAGGCTGTGTAGTTTTAAAAGTGTTTAGTATATGCCGACTCGCGCATATGATCCGCTCCGTGCGATCGCGTCTCTGGACCGGAGCCAAAGAGAGAGGGCGGGACATATCGAGCAGCCACGCCCCCTTTTTAAATTAGCCAATAGCGTTTTGTTTATATCTGCATGGGTCAGAACCTTTGAGCTCGGTAAAGCCACATTTGACAGCCACAGATTACTCCCTAGATTCAATATGAAACTCTTAGTAAAACAAAATAGTGATCATAATCATGCTGAGGCTGTGTAGTTTTAAAAGTGTTTAATATATGCCGACTCGTGCATATGATCCGCTCCGAGCTATCGCATCTCTGGACCGGAGCCAAAGTCCGGATCAGACTGTGCACGCTGCCGCGGTTCGCGTGACACAACGTGAAACCAGACCTCATTTGCCCCAGTCGAAAGCATATTTACACTGTCTGAATCGTTCCCTATTGCCTACATTGTACACTACGTGCCATTCACTGTACAGGAAATGCTACACTGTGAACAAGTGACCGATCTCAGCCGCAGCTTAAGCATCTATTTATAGTGTAGGGGCGGGCGCTTCGGCTTCTAGAGAGCGTTTGATTGGTCAAAAGATTTGATGAGAAGATGAAGTACGATGTGACGTCAAAAAAAAAATAATTGAGCCGTTTTGGCGGAAGTGACGAACTAAAAGCTTTGATTGCTTATATCTTCTAAATGCGAATTTTGTCACTGTTTTGGAGCACACTGCCTTATAGATAACCTTAAAACTAACATAT
>NW_015552592.1:0-3604 GCF_001515605.1 Sinocyclocheilus anshuiensis | reverse complement strand
CAAGAGGATCGCGCAGAACCTTTGCACGCACGGATATTGCAAGACATATTAGAGTGGTAACGTTATTGTTCTTTTGTTTTTTTTGTTTTTTTAAATCATTTGTGTCTAATTATTTACTTATGTGGCAAGTAGCCGTGTAATAAGCGGCATAATGTACATCCAGCCGGTTGTTATCGCTGAATAACCCTGTTGGGGGTTATTCTGCAATAACAACCAGCTGGATATACATTATCCCTTACTTAATGCATTAACTAACATTAACTAATGAGGCCTTATTGTAAAGTGTTATCCATTTTAATATACTTTTAGTAGTATCACTTTACAATAACTTAATATTAGTTAATGCATTTACTGAAATGTATGGACATGTTGTGAGAGAGACTTTGAAAGAAATCTGTACGAATATTGTGACCCTTGGGAAACATAAACCATGGAATGACATACTACAATGAATAATGAGTAGTCAATTCATTATAAGCTTGTTAACCAAGGTGTAAACACTGACAAAAGGATTAGCACGATTACAGTTAAATCAATTATCTACAACTGAATGCATATTAAACTGTCTAAAGGTGTTTTTTTGTGGGAAGAAAACACCATGAACAGCACATTCTGGAGCACACTGAACTTTAATGCAGTTCAGACAGTCTGCTGTGATGAGATATCAAACCCCAGCCAACATCAAGACTGGGATTCAAGCGAGAGCTGAATAAAGTGTGACCTTTCAATCACCTTATGCATTCTGGACTGAATTCTGCACTCAGAATCCCTCGGTGTAGGGCAAATTAAGTTGGTTGAGCTAAAATATACTGAATTATTAATAAACAGCTTTATATAAAGAAGACAAAGTGATTCTGTGAGAAAGTTTGAAACTAACTTCAATTTATTGTAGATCTGTGCCTTGGCATCAGTTGCCAGTGTTGTCAGAATAATGAAACGCAACAGCTGAAACAATTTGCTCCCTCAGCAAATGCAGACTAAAATAAGATCAGTTATACGCATTTATTGATTGAAATAATCATCCATCAAAAGTTAATTAGGACATGCCAAATATTTCCATTTTAATTATTGGTTTTCAAGCATTTCACCAGAAACAATCCTTAAAAAAAAAAAAAAAAAAAAAAAATGCATTCAAGGATGTATGAAGGGCATCCGATTAACAGCATGTTTAAAAATATGTCAGCCATATGACAGATTAATAACCAAAATAATTGTTTTAGCTTTTCTTTATTTAATTATAACGATTTTCACAACAAAGCCAATGCATGTTTTCCAAAGTGCCAAGGCGAAATAAATTTATATTTGACCTATGAATTTTGCAGCTTATTTCTGCATATACTTCATTTTTGTAATGGAAATCTATCATCAGCACAAAGTCAAAAAATGGCCACATAACAAACAGTGGAAACACAGCAAGACTAAAACACAGTTCCAGAAGGATCGGCCTCCTGCGTTTGCAGCGCTCAAGGGAACGACTCCGGCTGACACACTCCCAGATCTGACGTGACATTTCTGACAGAAAAAAAATAATGGCAATACCAAAGAGGGGCCTCAGATCTGACAAACATTTAGATGTTATTACCCAGTTACAGTGAATAACTACTGTGCCACTCAAATCATGCCCGCATGGCCACTGGCAATACCAGCCAGCCACCTAATGCCAGTAGACAGCAGAAACACACATCAAGCACAGCCACAAATTCAAGTAATTGACAAAAGATAATGAAGAGTTCGAGAAGACATCCTAGATGTCCTACTGCCAGTGAGTTTCTCTGCTATTCTTTGCATGTTATTTGTATGTACTAGAGATTGTTTATAGAGCAGGGTAATGTCTAAATAGTGTACAATCTGCAACCGGTGAATGTGAACGTAATTAATTTTTAGAGGTATAATGGGATTGTTGATGAGGTACATTGCTGTGTAAAATAGCAGCTGTTTGACGGTTATTTTGCAGTTTAGTATTATAATGTGCGGTTTGAATAGTTCTTCTCTCTCTCTCTCTCTCTCTCTCTCGTGAACATTCACTCTTTATTTTGTTATTTTTGCTGGCTGAAAAATAATTAGTGGAATGATTATGATCAGAAAGATTTATTTTAAAATATAAAACATTTAGAGATATCTGGCAGTGGTAGGAATCCATCCCAGTCAATATCATTGAGAAAATTATGCTTCTTCAGTCTGGAATATCAGAAAAGAAGGAATTAGTGTTCCAAAAAGAAAGCTATTTTCCGTTTGAAATTTAAAAGGGAATTATTCCAAAGTTCTTCTTCTGGGCTCCATTAATGTTACACTCGCTAATCACTGTGGTTAAGTGCCTTGGCAGAACGGCCATTGTAAAGGAGAAAGTAGAGCCCATGTGAGAGATGAGAGACGGCAGTCAGTGCTGGTAGACCTCTGATCTGCAGAACTGGTTGTACAACTTTATTTACTTTCAAACTTTAAACCGACATAATTACCTTCAAGACAAATAACTGTCATGTAGTAATCCAATATGTATTTTGAATCCTTTATGTGTGTGTGTTATGTTCAATAAAGTATAAGGTAGAGAAGAAAAAATCTATAAAGAAAAAAAAAACTCTAGAAATGCAGAAACACTAAACCATTTTCCCTTTACAAACTATGGTCAATGTGGTCAAGTGCAGAATTCAACAAAACAGTTGCCTTGAAGCCCATATATAAACAAATTGAAATAATGTATGTATTTACAGACATTGTCCACTATTCATTAATGTAATTAATGTTTATATATTCCACTTGCATTCTTTTAAACGTTAGTTCACTAACTAACTAACTAACTAAATAAGATGCAGTAGTATGGGTGTGTATTCAAATGTAAAAAAATAAAATACAAATACAAATTATTTTAGCTTCATTGAATGTTTAATTCATAGAATTAATACATTGATTTTAGTGTATTTAAATCAATCAATCATTGTATTTAAAGGGGTCATATGATGCTGCTAAAAAGAACATTATTGGTATGTTGGGGCGTGTTAGAACGAGCCGTTTTAGGTAGGTGTGGCTGACTCTTAACTTTTATAAAGAATATCTCTTTGGATTTGAGACTTTAGTCTTTGCAACTTTACAGATCTTTTTTATGCACCAAGAGCTTGTAACACTCCAAAGAGAAAGGAAAAATTGAAATCGCATCATATGACCCCTTTAAATAAGTTTAATGCAATCATATAACGTCCTAACCGTATTATGTGACACACACACACACACACACACACACACACACACACTGCATATGTATGTATGAACCAGCCTTCAGGAAGCTAATGTCTTCAGCAGATACTTAATATTTCATAAAATTTATCTGGAAAACTTAGATCCATTTTTGGCCACACAAGTGTTTTCCCCTGTAGATTACAATTCATAATGAAACAAATGTTTTACCTCTTTTTTTTTTTGTGCCTTCTCTTTTTTCTTTCTAATAGGCAGCGAAAACTGTACTGGTAGCCAGTGCAGCATACTGATGAAGCAGAAATACTGGCTGAACAGTGACTGCTGCATATTCGTCTGGGTAAAGCTGCACTCTCGTGGAAGGTGAAAAAGCTATAATTCCCTTTCATGGGAACTTCGAACTGCGTCCTCTAGGGGT
>NW_015552591.1:915867-919293 GCF_001515605.1 Sinocyclocheilus anshuiensis | reverse complement strand
ATTTAGAAGAGCCCACGATAACAATATCGTGCATAGTAATTACCGTGATATATCGCATAACCGAATACCGGCACAAGTCTAGCTGTAACTAACTCTCTCCTCTGATGGACATTCAAAATTAGCTAAAAACAAATTTGCAAATGCAAAAAAAACATTTTATCATAGTATGTTTTATGATTATTTATTTATTGTTTGCTTGTTTGTTAGCTGTAGAAACATCTCGGTTACGTATGATAACCCTCGTTCTCTGATGGAGGGAACAGAGACGGTGCGTGATACGTACCGTATCGTGACTTTGCTGGTGATACACAGCCCTAATATGTTCTGTAAAAAAATTTTTCATATCGGCGGCATATCGGCGGCATATTCGCCGATACCGATATATCGGCGACAGGCTCATATCGGCCGATAATATCGGCAAATCAATATATCGGTCGGGCTCTAATAAATACAGATTATAATGACTTGTACTGTCTTTTTACGTGTTGTGTTGCATCGCGCCGCGTAAACATAAAATCATGTCTGCATTTGTGATTGGAGAAATGACAGACAACAAGCGACAAAAGCAACAAACTCGCGTTTGAATCATCAGTGGCAAATTCTTTAAATATGAATATGTACTTACAGTCTGTGAGTCAGAACAGCCGGCATTGTAGTCTATTCTCCCAGGATCAGGAAACAGTCCTCCATAAAATGCGCTGCACACATCTGAATATTTGGGTTGAACTGTTCTGGAACAGTGTTGTAAATACAACTTAACCACTGATTTCTAGTCGTGTCCTCTTTTGGAAGACCAAACAAAGTAGTTTCGCTTTCGCAACGAAACACACAGCGTCTTCATAACATGGCGGCGGCGGTGGCAGCAACAATAAAGTTACACCTTCTTTGCGTGAACATTTGGGCGGTGTTATGCAAATCTTCCCACACAGTGATGTAGACATGTGGGGGCGTGTTTGAACGAGGCGTTTTAGGAGGGCGTGGACCATTCTTAACTTTTATAAAAAATATCTCTTTGGGTTTGAGACTTTAGTCTTTTCAACTTTAGGGATCTTATCTATTCACAAACAGCTTGTAACACTCCAAAGAGAAAGGAAAACTTGAAATCGCATCATATGACCACTTTAATGTTTTCATGAGCATACTTGATGAAACTAGATCACTTCCGACAGGGTTTCCACAGTCATGAAAATGTCAGGGAATTTTAAAATTGTGATTTGTTTTAAAATCCAGGATTTCCTTATTTCACTGTTATAAATGTAAATAGTGAATTTAAGTTTCAGTTCTTAAAAAACTGTTTTAATAACAATTATCACCTAGAAATTGCTCTATGTGAGTGCAATCTTTATAAAAAGATTTGTTAACACTTTAAAATAAAGTTTCATTTGTTTACATTAGTGAGGCCTGCACTGTTATTAATGACCATTAGGTTTGAGCAGATGTATTTGTGATAGGGCTGGACAGTAATTCAATATCAATATGTATCGCGATATTATTAAAGT
This sequence comes from Sinocyclocheilus anshuiensis, assembly GCF_001515605.1. NCBI lineage: Eukaryota > Metazoa > Chordata > Actinopteri > Cypriniformes > Cyprinidae > Sinocyclocheilus > Sinocyclocheilus anshuiensis. Next base: position 917,794 of record NW_015552591.1, on the reverse strand, counting down.
GATGATAAAGGCATTTATAATGTTACAAAAGATTTATATTTCAGATAAATAGTGTTCATATCGATATCGGAATTATATTGTATCGACCGAAATTAAGAAATATATCGTGATATCAATTTTGGCCATATCGTCCAGCCCTAATTTGTGATATTTTTTTCAATCTCCTTTTCTGACATTTTTTCCTTTTTATTATTGTATCTGACTGTATTCTATTTTTATTCTATTTTTGAAACTGTACAGCACATTGGTACACTTTTAAAATGCTTTTTAAAATATATTTTGGTTTTATTTGAACTACATTAGTTAATATGAACAATACTTTTACAGCATTTGTTAATTTTAGTTAATTTAAACAATTTGTAATACATTTTTTAAATCAAAAGTGTTGCTGAATGTAAAATATAACATATAAATAATTATATTTGCCATAAGTAACATTAGCAAAGATTAACAAGTGCTGTAAAAAATAGTTGTTTATTAGTTCATGTTAGCTAATTCAGTAATGTTGACAAATGTGAACATTATTGTAAATGTTAACAATGATTTTAAAAAAGTCCTTATTCAGTCATCACAAATGACATGAAAATTGTGATAATACATTGGTCAAGATTTTACTGAAAAGTTTTATTTATTTATTTATTTTTTAAGTTTAGCATCAAGCACACCGCTGGTATATTGTTAGTTTTTACTTTTGTTTCATGGTTTCCACAGGGAACTACTTTTAAATAACAACCAGTTGCGGGTTCTGCCGTTCGAATTGGGGAAACTGTTTCAGTTACAAACACTGGGGTTGAAAGGTGAGTGGTCATTGTTCTGGTGATTGACATTCTCACTGTGTAGGGAATGTTTCCTACTGATTGTTTGTGTGTCTCTCTGCAGGCAATCCACTCACTCAAGAAATTATGACTCTCTACCAGGAGCCAGATGGTACCCGGCGACTGCTGAACTACCTTTTGGACAATCTTGCTGGTGCTATCAAGCGCAGTAGGTGTCACAGGCTAATTAACTGTTTAGGATATGTCTATAATTTTTTAAATGTTTTTTGCAATAGTGTTATGGACTGTTGTCCAAGGTTAATAATATTCACTGTTAGTGCTGCGCGATCTATCAAGTATTCACAGTATGTTGACGAAGATTTTTTTTGGTGATTTCATGTGAAATTTCCCAAGGACTGTGTCATTTGACACTTTTTTTTCGGGCAAGTGTGTTATAGAGGTTTTAAAGGGCCGGTGTGAAAGAATATAGATTTAAATTCAAAGAGACAAGATAGTCTGTGCATGACCTAATGTTTTATTAGTACCCAGAATGAGGTGAGATGAACATCACGGAGCGCTCAATACTCTCATTCAGTGTGTGTTTCATTCATACTCGAAGCCAGAGTGCGCTCTCACGCAGAAAGTGCAAGACGGACTCATATAGAAGTAATAACTTACAACGTACCAGGAAATCCCTAATATGGACAAAAGCGTCCAGCTATCACTGTATAATCTGAATAAAAGGCAGAAACCTTTGGAAACGTGAAGACATTAAACACACGATTGTGACAATATATGGTTTATTTGTGCTTTTTAAAATCATCTCCAGGTAATAAATAAATATATGAACAATTCAGTGCTAATTGACATAACATTTATTACAGTAGGCTACAGAAACTATCCTGCCTTATGTGATAAAAAAAAAAAAAGTGTTTGTAGTACATTAACAAATCATAGTCCAACAGTGTATCTGATTTCTTAGCCAATTAAAAGAAAGAAATAAGAGAAAAAAGTTTCCATACAGTATGTATATACTGTATGTATAATGTATATACAAGGCACTGTGTATATTAGGGCTGTGACGGTATGGGATTTTTCTTACCGCGGTGAAGACGCAACAAATCACCGCGGTTTGGCGGTTAATCGCAACCCCCCTCCCCCTCCCGCCGCGA
>NW_015552591.1:914582-915805 GCF_001515605.1 Sinocyclocheilus anshuiensis | reverse complement strand
CAAAAATAAAATAAAAAGTACAAAATACACTAACCTAACTCCCTAACCAAAAACAGAGATCAAAAAATGTTACAATAAACAAAATGGCGTCAAACTCCTTACTTTCTCCCAACCCTCTGTATTTACAATGATATACAACTATTTAGAAGATCAGGCAAACAGAGTTAAAACGAGAATCCAAATCCACGTCATAACAAGCAATGGGGTCAAAAACCGAACAATTCCTACTTACAAAATTCGTATCTCTTTCAAAGATCAAACAATCCTCACTAAGAGAACACACAGCCAAAACCCAACAACTCTCTCTCTCCCCCTCTCCTCTACAAGGTGCTTTATTGGCATGACATTTGTGTTACAGTATTGCCAGAGCATTTCAGATGTATACAATACAGAATATGATTACACCATCAAAGTAAAAAAGGAGACAAAAAAATTAATAATAAATAAGAGAAAATAAATGAATAAATACAAAATAGCAACAGCAGATAGCATTTCTAATATTAATAATTACAATTATATACAATGAAGACTGTCAAATAAAGCAAATGAATTAACCATTTCGTACGGTGTGTAAGGTGTATACATATTTAGCAGCTAGTTTGACATCTCATCCTCTCCGAGTATATAGCGGAGTTTCACTGAGTCATCCAGAGAAGAAAATTAACAATTCAGTACTTCAGATTGTGGAAAGAATATTTGCCTTGTAGTGGTGTATTTGGGGGCAGACAATATATACAAACATTCAGTACTATTCAATATTCAGCACAATACTATTCTTGCAGTACATACAGTAGGCCTATACAATATATTCACCTTACTCAGCTGCAATTACTAGACTTTTTTACAGAATTGCAAAATTGTTTACTCAATACAATATACTTTTTCTGTAATGTTCTGGATGCAGTGTTCTCCATTTTTCTCTGTAGTGTCTAATGAATGCTCTGTAGTGTTTATTTTATTGACTCTTGTGTGTGTGTGATCTGAGAGCACCGTTTGATTTTGAGTACAGGTGAAATGGTTTTGCAGTGATTGTTTGATTTTGATGGAAGAGTTAGATGTTACACCCCGTCTAGGGGTAAAGGATGCAACATGAAAAGAGAGAGAGGAAGCGGGGATTCTTTTGAGGGTTTTTAATGAAACCGAACAAAAAAAAAATAATACAATTTCCTTCAATACAATCCTAAGAATTTCCTTCAGGAGTTGACCAGGCCAAAATAGTAAAC
>NW_015552591.1:911848-914540 GCF_001515605.1 Sinocyclocheilus anshuiensis | reverse complement strand
TTCTATCTCTCTCTCTCTCTCTCTCTCTCTCTCTCTCTCTCTCTCTCTCTCTCTCTCTCGCTTCTGCTCTCAAGGAAGTGACATCAGGGCTTTTAAGGTGTGCCTAGTTTTGAATGCACCAATCCAGATGGGCCAATCATTAGCCTGCAGGAGCCAATCAGCATCATACCTGGACACAAACACTTTCAAAACAAAAGAGAGACAGAAACGAGAAAATACAAAACGAAGGGTTGTAACAATATATACACACACACATGCGTATATTCTGTCTATACAGCTAAGCACTCCTTATGTGTATGTTCTTTATGGGAAAATGCTTATGCAGTTTAGCTTATTGGGTTCATATTCTGGTCTCATCTGCTTGCTGGTATATAAAATGCGTCATCAAATATTTTATTTTTAAAAAGTGTAGTTTACAGCAGAAACGGTGACAAACGATTGTGACTCCTGGCACGAACTCTGGCAGCTGATACATACAAATATATAATTAATAATAATAATAATAATAACAATAATAATAAATAACACACCTGTGGGAACTTGTTATTTAAAAACACCATCGCTCGCCACTGAGAACAGTGTAGTTTTTACCGAGCAAACAGCAGAAATGGCGAGAAAGACCGTGGCTGCTGCCAGAGGAAATCCAATCTGAGGATGCCACCGGAAGTGGCGCTGCGACCTGCCGCTGCCAGGATGTGCCCTTGCTCTCTCTTGTTGCATTTTTTTCAAGTTTTTGAAATATGTATCTTGTGCTCATCAAGGCTGTATTTATTTGCATTTATTGTTATTATTTATAGATAAAAGTAAAAATATTAATATTTTGAACTATTATTGCAATTTAAAACAACAGTTTTTTATATATATATTTTAAATTGTGATTTATTCCTGTGATGCAAAGCTGAATTTTCAGCCATTACTTCAGTCTTCAGTGTCACGTGATCCTTCAGAAATAATTCTAATATGCTGATTTGGTGTTCGAGAAACATTTATTATTATTATTATCAATGTTGAAAACAGGATTCTTTCATGACTAGAAAGTTCAAAAGAACAACGTTTATGTGAAATTAATTTGTTGTAATAACATTATAAATGTAATTACTGTCACTTTTGATCAATTTAATGTCTCTTTGCTGGAAAATAGTATTAATTTTAATAATAGTAAAAAAATAGTTTATGCATGATGTATAATGGTTTAATAAGTCAAATAATTTTATTTTGTTTCTGAGAATCAGTTCCAAATTCTGATTTAACTGAGTTAATCTGGGTGACTTTTTTTTCTTCTTCTATTAAGATGTTTTAGTTTTGTGTAGCGCTAATTTGTTTTAAGCCTGTTTAGATTCACAATCGATTCTAAATTCAGCTAAATCAGTGTCAGTGTAGCTTTTTAAAAAATGTTTTATTAGAAAATATTACTTAAAATTGCACAGCTGATTCAAATTATTATCCTGAAATAAATATGCTTTGCCTTCTCAGTCCCAACAGAGCCACCTCCGTCCAGGTCCTGGATTGTGCTGCAGGAGCCTGAAAGGACAAGACCAACCGGTAGATGTTTTTTATTTATTTTTTAAATAGTGGAACATCATTCAAAATCTAAGGACACTTTGCCTGATCCTTCTTTCTCCTCTTTGCTTCATCAGCCCTGTTAACTGTAATGTGCTACAATGTGCTGTGTGATAAGTACGCCACACGCCAGCTCTACGGCTACTGCCCATCCTGGGCCCTTAACTGGAGCTACAGGAAGAAGTCCATAATGCAGGAGATCCTCAGCTGCAATGCAGATATTATCAGCTTACAGGTAAAAAGAATTTATGTAATCCTAAATTTCTAATGCAGCTGTACTAAAATTACATAGCTTGTAGTTGCTCTTATTTAGTTTTACAGCAAAATGTGTAGTAAAATTACAACGTCTCAGACCAGCCAAAAATGTTAGTCAGTCTTAAAAGCTCTTCAGAATGCATCATAACTGAAATGCGTTTAATGCAATTTTATATATATTTTTAAGTACTTATGTTTGTTTTACATAATAAGCCAATGGTAACCTTCTGGTGTATTTGAGTATACCTGTCCTAGTAGATTAAGTTCTCTCTTTGTGTTTTGTTTCTTTAAAGGTCATTCTTTTAGTTCAGTAATTCACGACAGGTAGCTCTGAATAGTCAATGCATGTATACCCCTACAGCACTTTGTCAGAGTCACTTAGTCTGCTGTGTCATACGCAGGAAGTGGAGACAGAGCAGTATTACAACTACTTCCTTGTGGAGCTGAGTAAACAGGGATATGATGGATTATTCAGCCCAAAATCCCGGGCCAGAACCATGTCTGAATCAGACAGGAAACATGTAGATGGATGTGCAATATTCTACAAGACTGAAAAGTGAGTAAAGTAACACTCAAGGGTTGAGAAGTGTGGTATCAGACTCTGTCTTAGAGGTTTGTTTCAGTGTTGTTTTGAATGAACACATGGAACCGGATTTTTTCTTCTTTGCTGTTAGGTTCAGCATGGTGCAGAAACACACAGTAGAGTTTAACCAGCTGGCTATGGCCAATTCAGAGGGCTCAGAGGCTATGCTGAATCGTGTCATGACCAAAGACAACATTGGAGTGGCTGTGCTGCTGGAGCTAAAGAAGGAGTTAATAGAGTTGTCATGCGAGTATCCGCACAATTCAGATTTTTTTTTCCATTGTGACATTATTT
>NW_015552591.1:906848-909348 GCF_001515605.1 Sinocyclocheilus anshuiensis | reverse complement strand
TTTGGAATTCAGTTCAAAATGTTGTTGATTGTTTTTAAAGCTCTTAATGGACAAGCCCCATCTTACACCTCTGATCGTATTATTATTATTATTATTATTATTATTTTTCTAATTATTATTATTATTATTTATCTAAGTCCCTCAGATCTGTCAATAAAGCTCTTTTATATGTCCCACGGTCACAGCTTAAATTTAAAGGTGACAGAGCCTTTGCAGTCGCTGCTCCACGGTTATGGAATCAGTTGCCACCTAATATTAAGACTGCTCCTTCTATTTCTGTCTTTAAATCTAGACTGAAGACACATCTTTACTCTATAGCTTTTCCTGATTATTAACTTATAGATGCATATAGCACTGTGGTCAGTGTAAGCTGAATTTAAATGAGCTCTATAAATAAAATGTACTTACTAAAACATAGTACTGTATTTATTCAGTGAAGTTTACTGTATTGCAATGTAAATCTAATGAAATCTCCACTGATAATTTGAATTGCAAAATATAAAAAAAACATTCTGCATTTCAGTAATGTGTGTATCACAAATATAATGCTGCAAAAATTACAAAACATGCAAATGTAATTTCCTATTTTCCACACCATTTCCAAACAGCTGTGTAATTTATTGTAATATATGTAATTTATAATATATTTCGCTACCCTAAGTGAAGGCTACATTATGCTCATCCAGTCAGATTTTAATTGAAAACAATGACTTTATAAAACATTTTTTTTCTATTTTTCTACAGCAGGTAAGTCTATCCATGCTATGGAGAAACAGCTCTTTCTAGTGGCAAATGCTCACATGCATTGGGACCCAGAATATTCTGACGTGAAGCTGGTGCAGACCATGATGTTCCTGTCAGAGGTGAAGAATATCATAGACAAAGCCTCCCGTAGTCTGAAGCTCTCCTCCGTATCTGGAGAAACCAGCAGCATCCCTTTGGTGCTTTGTGCCGACCTCAACTCACTTCCTGACTCGGGTAAACCTTCTTAAAGCCAAAGACATGCAAAGTGTCTTGTTTTCTATTTTGTGTTGATAGAGGTGTTTTTTGAGTCTTGAAACAGATGATTGACTGTTGTGAGTTTAACAGGAATAACTACTTTCTTGCTCATTGTGACATGCTCTTGGTTACCTCAGCAATGGAATCCAGTCATAAAAATGGAATTTACAGTATAATTCTGATTGTCACAGAATTTGGCAAAATTTGGATTAATTAAATAAAAGTAGGGCTGTACAGTTAATCAAATTTAAGTTAGTAAATTGTTGAAGTTTTATGAATTCAATTGATTAGGTGTGCAGACCAAAAAAACAAACAAAAAAAACAACTGATTTTTTATTTTAATACATTTTGGTTAAATTGTGTAAGCTTCATGTTTTAAATTAATTAGACACATTTTTTGATTTACTAAACCTTTAATTTAATAATTAAAATGGAATCCTATAAAATTTAAATGGAAAAAAATTAGTTTTGAGAGAGGATTTTTGGAAGAATGAAAACTTTTATTTTTTGATCAAGCACTGATGAAACAAAATAAGGCCAATTACATTTATTAAAGTAAATCAGGTTGATTTTTTAATATCATGTTGTCTTTGTACTATGTTTTTAGTAGTATTGTCTCAATTGCAGTACATACAGGCATGTTGGTCAGACATGTTTAATGAGTTTCAAATCTGATCGTAGGTGTTGTGGAGTACCTGAGCACAGGTGGGGTGGACTACACACACAAAGACTTCAAGGAGCTGCGCTACAGTGACAGTCTGACCAACTTCAACTGCAACGGCAAAGACGGCACATCTAACGGGAGGATCACGCATGGTTTCAAGCTGAAGAGTGTCTATGAGAACGTGCTTATGCCTTACACCAATTACACTTTTGACTTCAAGGTAAGTACATTGAGCTCAAAGTGACAGCCATTGTTTAGAGTTTACGACTAGCCATGTCAAATACTTTGGTACCAATACAATTTTACAATAAAATCTAGTTATTATTTCTAAATGATCAATAGTACGTATTTTTGTGTCTCAATCTCTTGGTCCAGTATTGCACTTTTAGTTATGACCGAAAAAGTACTTGACATTGCAAACATGTCACATTGTGCTGTTGCTTGCTCTGCCATGTACAGTAACATGACAGAAGAACGGCAGAAAGAATGAATTGTTTATTGTGATTCAACGATGCATGCTCACAACTCCCTTTTTTAAACCCATTTTAGGGTGTCATTGACTACATCTTCTACTCCAGACCACAACTGAACGTGCTGGGCGTCCTCGGGTCTTTGGACACAAACTGGCTCCTGGAGAACAATATCAGTGGTTGCCCACACCCTCACATCCCCTCAGATCACTTCTCCCTGTTTGCACAACTGGAGTTGGTCCTGCCTTATCCTCCCCTTCTCAATGGAGTCCACTTAGCTGGACACAGGTAGTGAGCCCTTTTGGCCACTGGTAGCGCTGCAGAGTCACAGTTCTTATAAGTAAAAAAACGATAAAACCTCTAAGCT
>NW_015552591.1:900995-906708 GCF_001515605.1 Sinocyclocheilus anshuiensis | reverse complement strand
GATATATATATATATATATATATATATATATATATATATATATAGTTGTGTTTTTTTTCTCTCTCTACTATCTTTATTAATTTTTAGGGTCCAACATGTTTCTATTTGTCAGGGAGTTTTTTTTTCTTCAATCTGTTAAGCTGTAGATCTTTTTTATTTTGTTGAATCATTTCCTCCCATAGGCTGATATATTATCATACTTTTAATTGTTGGGTATAGCTTGTGTGCATGAAATGTGTCCAAACTGTAAGAGGAGGGTAACTCACTTGGTCACACATTCAAAGGAATTGTAGACTATTTTAATTCCTTTTATGGTCAGACCTTAATACTAACAAACAGCCATTGTTGCAATTCTGATCATGCAAATAAGCATTAATCTTTTTTTCCTTTATGAATTCAGCCTCAATTGAAACATGTTCTTTAAAGTTAATTTTCCACTTGGACTTGCAGTTGAATTTCATTTCATACACACTTGCGTAACTCACCTTTGGATGAGTGACCAATGAGTTTTACAGACCAAACTCAGCAAGTAAAATCAGTGCCCAAATGGAAAGGAGGGTGGAAGAGAGCTTTTCCACTAGTGCGGTGCTGAAACTCGCTTTACATCGGTGCTTCGGTGCCTCATCTCCTGATGTTTTTATTCTCCCATCAATGGTGCAATATTCAGAACGTTTTAGACGTTCTAAGTGAGGGCACTGTTACGGAATGTTTTTTAACAAGCTTAGACAACATAAAAAAGCACTTATTTGTCTTTCTCCCTCTGGTGGGAGTTGGAAAGGTGTGAGCTTAATCGTGCTAAATGTAAACCAATTTATTTTAGATGTTTCGATTCAGCGGCACTGCTTTTTGCACACTTTTGTTTTAACCCGTTCGATGGAGGCAGGCTCTCTTTGTTTCTTTGTACGATAGGCTATGTGAATAATTTAAACTGTGCTTGATCTCACTGTGGTTATAAACAGGAGGTTTTTATTAGAAAGGGAGGTTTTACATAAGAAGACTAACCAGGGAGTCTTTTAACCAGCGATTTCTCACTGTATTGGGTTGAAAAGGATTTCCCATACCTTTTCATCCTCTCATTACACACATCCTGGAAAGATCTGTAGCACTGTTCTTAAGGCTAGTAATGTTCTGACCTAGCCTTAACCACCTTCTATATTGTATCAGAAAGGTCCTCCCAGGTCTTTGTACAAAATTTAATCGAATATATATAAATGGACAGATTTAAGCTTGATCTGATTGTATATGAGCCACGTGCAAGAATGCTTTTTAAAAAAAACGTTTTTTTTTTTTTTTTTTTTGTACTAAGAATAAATTATGATCCAAATTCAGAAAATTAAGATTGTATTGTACATTTTTATCAAAACATACCAGCTTGTGTAAAAGACAAAGAGGTTGTTTCTGGTTCTCACTGCCATACTTTTGCACTCATTGCTCATTTTGCACTCTTTTTTTTACTATAGTAATTTATTTTCTTTTGTAAATTTCAGAGTACATGCTTTTCTTGTCCTTCTAATCGTTCATCTCAAGCTATTATTTCAGCGTGTCTCGCTGTCGTATACATAAAGGGAGGGGAATTGCGAAGCTCCGTAACATGCCATCTGTCTATGTGAAGTCAAGTCAGTAACACTTCTGCCATTCCTATATATCGTGCAACTGTGTATCTGTCTTGCACACTCTTCGGTGAGCAACTTCCCAACCACTGGTCTAAAAAAACAGAAAAGGATATTCAGTAGTTTCTTTTTAGATTGCATTATGCTATCAATATATCTTCATCTTTTTGAGGTCGAAGAGTCTTTAGAAATCAGGTACTAAGAATGTTTTGATCTATAGTTATCCGCATTTTATTCCAAATTTCTAAACATTTATAATTTTTGCAACACAGGACCAAACATTTTAAAATCTGATGCACTTAAATTTTCATATTCATATTAAATGGCCATAATCTTTCCTGTGTAGTGCCAGTTTGTTGTGTTCTTCTGAAGCCAATTGCAAGAGTTAGATTTTCCTCATATGGTACTTCCATGTGGGATTTTTATTTTTGAAACTATCTCCAAAACCTTTAGTTCGGAGCCTTTGGACCAAATTATCATCTCTATGATTTGCAAATGATGTCTGGCAGTGGTCTATTTGTAGTTCATGTATTTTGGTTCACTAAACTGATGTCAGCATGACCATCACACATTCAACATGTCACTAATCAGTTTCTTTGAACTACGCAGCATGTAGCTTTTACGTCTTGCTTTGTTTTAGCAGTAAGAACCAGAGCAGTCTTTTGTTATTCGGGGCCTCTTCACAATATTCTTCAGCATTTTGTTTTGTCTTAAGTGACCATGAATTGTTAATGTTATTAAAGTAAAAATGAGATTAGTGTTTTGTAAAGTGTGAATAAAATGTGTATTGCATATTTCCTTTCTGCAAAACAAATGAATTGTGTTGTGTATGTGTATATAATGAATTCTCCTACATTATTTGTGTCTATTTTTGTTTAATGATCTGTTTCACAATTATTAACATTGATTATTGTATATAACATATTTGCTTCTCTGAGTAAATGGTAGAAAGATGCGAAGTTGGTGCCCACAGGCCGATAATGTTAAATCTGTAGATCGTCCTGCTTGTTAGTAGACTATTTTTGTGAAATTTAATGTCGTGATGGAGAGCTGTTTGACACCAGGTGTTGTCGGAGATGGTGTCTCACTTAAATTAAACTGTATGGTAAAGTATTTGACTTGATATTGGTGCAATCAGTGATAAGTGATTGTACTTGACGATTGCTGCTTAAAAGTGCTAGAAAGTAATATTGGTAATGGAAACTAAATTCAGAGACCTTTGTGTTTAAATTTTCAAATTCATCCTTCCCAGACAAGTATATTAAATGGAAAATAAAAAAATCTTAATTTTAGTAGTACACATCCAACATCTATACTTAAACTAATGAGAAACTGAGCAACTAATGGATCAAGTCTTTATTTCCTGTCCTTCCATTACCTCTTGCTTTATTTCTACTTTACCCTTTATATTATAACAAAAGTTTCCAGCCTTTGTAATACTGAAACCTTCTGCAATAAAATTGATAGATTAGCTGGACCTTTTTATTTTTACCTCAGAACACTTATGTTTCGTAGAGGCCAATGTCCTTTTGTAGTAGTTTCTCTGTGACTAACACTGTACATACCATCATGAGCCATCATGTAGTACACGGGATCAACTCTTGTTTACCATTCAAGATAAAGCCAGCAGAGATACACATCCATAATTAAAAAAAAAAAAGAAAAAGTTTTCATGATATTCAATGAATGTTCAATCTCTAATCAAATCTGAAAAAGGCAGCTCTTTAAAAAATCTCTGGAAAAGAATGGTAAACAACTATTTTCTCTCTGTATTCTTAGTTCTAGAGATCTGTACATAGAGGTTACTTACACTAATGTATTTTCCTATCTATGGTTGATAATAAATTCTTTCTGCTTCATTACCAGTTGCAATTTCTTTTAATCTGCAGGAAAGTTTTGGACAACTCTGCCTCTTTGAGCCAGTATGCTACTTATAGGTCAGGCTACTCATTCGCTGAAAGCTTTAATAGCGTTTTGCTACATTTTTATGTGGCTTTTTGTTTTCTTCTCCTTAAGAGGCTTAATGAGATTTTATCCACAAGGTGGTGCCATGTGAACAGAAGGACCACAGCAGGCCACAACCAAACATCCAAGAGTTACAAATATGAGCTGAGAACATAGACCAACAAAGACACACAACAGCATTCTTGTGAAAACCTAGGCTCCGGAAATAAAAGCATTGGTTATATCAAATCAGTACCTATTTTGTAAAAGTACAGTGTGAATTAGTTTTAGAGGTTCTAAATTTTTTTCTGTTTTAGAGATTGTTTACGTTTTTGCAATTGCATTATATACAGTATATATATATGCGCATATACATATATATATATACGTGTATGTATGTGTATATAATACGAAAACATTTTGTAATACATTGCTATGTTGCTGCACAAACATATATCTAAAATATAAATAAAAAATGTATAAAATGGAAGAATATATTTAAGAAAAGTCTGTATGTTTATAATTGTTGAAACAGGCAAATTTCATACGTTCCTCTATTGTAAGTCAGTTTGGGAAAAAAAGCATCTGTTAAATCCATAACTGTAAATATGTATAATATGAGTAAACTAATTAACCTACTTTCAGCATTGTTGATTAATTTGTTATTTTTTTTTCTTAAAAACTGTTAGTTCCTTTGTCAGTATCTAAAAGATATTTTTTGTCTTGTTAAAATGATCATTATGAGGTGTTGTTTGCATGTTTATAGAATAACAAATGTTCTTGGTCCTGGACGTTTTTGTTAGAAATTGAGTTGCTAAGATTTACACCAGCCTAGGGTGGCAGTGCTTTCTGTTATCCTTCAGACGCACACTTTTTTATTATTCATCCGTGGCAGTTTCACAGCATTGAAAATGAACTGTGGCCTAACTTTTTCCAAGCAGCTTTCTGTGCTGTTCTTCTTCGCATCCTCTCACTTCAGCAGCGAACTGTCTACACAATAGAAATGAGTAGTCTGCTAATGAAAAGGTGTCTCTGCTTGAAACCAGTTCAGGTCAAGTTAGTTATATAACAAAATCAAATGTACCCCCTGCTTAGCTCATGCCTGATCTGACCCACAGCACCACGTGAATTGGGACCGCTAGTGCCTGAGGAGCAAAAAAATAGCCCTGAATTACACACAATTAATCTGCCCTGACAGCAGCTTAATAATCATGAAGGTTAAACAGAAAATCAGACATCATATGTAGCAAAGTATATGATGAAAACAAAGTTATCATGGGAAATAAATTGACTGCAATTAAACTGCAAACGAAGCTCAGTGCTGTTGTAATTTTCATGATTGTTGGAGCCAACCTAAATCCACTCTCTTTATAAATGTTCAAGCAAAGGCACGTGATAGTTGATGCTTTCATTTCTCCTTGCAGACTTGCATGTCTTCTGTTTTGGCTATGCTCTCCCAGGTCTTTCATCTCACAGCAGTAGGCCTTTATAGATAGATGGAGAGTCCAGTGTTTGAGCCTGTTGGTTATTGCACTGATGTGGCAGAGTTCAAAATCTTGCTAAGTGTTAGCAGATGTGTGACGCTCGTTAGCATCCCTTCTCTTTCCTTGGATTACAACAACGCCATTGCACCTGACCACAGTTCATGCAAAAGCCTGTGGAAAACATGACTGACTCACTTTATGTGTGATTTACTGGTCTCAAAGAGCTGCTTCAGACATAAAGCAAACAAGGCCAGGAGGAATGACACGCCAAAACGAAGCTTACTCTACTGTTCAAACGTTTGTAGTGAGTACTTTTTTTTTAAATTTTTTTTTTACTTTTATTCAGCAAGGATGCATTAAATTGATCAAAGTTTCCAAAAAAAAAAAAAAAAAAGGGGATAATTTGACACAGAAAACTGGAGTAATAGCTGTTGAAAATTCAGCTTTGCCCATATATTTTAAAATATATTAAAGGGGTCCTTTTATGCTCTTTTACAAAATCTTGATTTTGTTTTGGGGGTGTACTAGAACAGGCTCTCATACTAGGTTGTTTTTTTAAAACACATTATTTTTCACATATTTTACATTATTACAACACCTCTCTCCCCAGTCTGGCCTGAATGGCTCGAATAGTTCCTGTATCAAATGAAGTCCCGCCTTCTGAAATACGAAATG
>NW_015552591.1:894655-900181 GCF_001515605.1 Sinocyclocheilus anshuiensis | reverse complement strand
CTGGTCGGGAAATGTCACGCCCCTTACCATAGCCGCCTGCGAGCTTCAGTGTAAATATTGCATCAAAATCAAATCAATTTGAGCACGATTTAAACCCGGATGATTGTAACCACTCTAAGTTCGTTTGCCTTGGGAAAGCTAGCGTGTCTCCGGCATTATGATAACACTCGTTGCCTTCTCTAGTGCAGCTCAACCAGGTCTCGTCCCATTCGTCGATATTTGTAATATCACAAATCCCGGAAAATATGCGTTGTAGTCCAAACGAGTCGTTCTTTGTAGTTTTTGAAAAGTGATTTCTGTTAAATAAAATATCTCCTTTTGAATTGGACTTTGAGCTTTGTAACTTTGCAGATCTTTTTTATGCTCAAACAGCAACATTACAGACTAACCAAAGTTGAAAAAGTGGAAAAGCATAATAGGACCCCTTTAAAATAGAAAACTGTTATTTTAAATTGTAATATTTCACAGTATGCAGTTTTAAATCAAATAAAGGCAAGCTAGGTGAGTTTAGGAGTCCCCACCCCCCCAAAAAAACATAAAATCTTACTGAACCCAAACTTTTGAACTTTTAGATGTACATTATTAGTTATTTAGTTTATCCTTTCAAATATATTTTTTTTCCCTTTTCAAATATTATCATCTCAAATATCTTCTGAAATCATTGTCCATTTTTTTTCTTGTCTTTCTATTATTTTATTTATTTATTGTTTGTTTGTATATATCCAGGGAACCAGATGTTATAATACTTGCATATTTTTAATTACTTGCACAAATGTTTAGGATTTTTTCTACCAAACAATATTTAAGTAAACATTAAATATGTACCTTTTTACAAAGTGTCTGAAAATACTACTGAACAACTACTTGAAATGAACTATAACTGCAATATTGTCATGAGCATCACAAATCAAAGGTCACAAATGGCATTTGTCAGTGATGCTAATAAATGTTAGGCAGATGAAAAGGTCTTATTTTTAATTATCAGTGTTGAGGATGCTGCCTTTTTCATGATGACTCTGGTATGCCGTCGTCTTGGTAAGGAGGGCCACCTGAACTTTCAGGGATTAGCCGTTGTCAAGGGTGAGCCAGGCAGACTTGCTCTCCACGGCAACCATGAAATTAGATGTGAAATACAAGGGTTTAGGTAGCCTTGACGACCACAAACAAGAGCTGAGGCTTTGAGGGGCTTCCAGTGGCTCAACGCCTTTTTCTCAGAGCGCTTACATATCTCATCTTCACCATGAGCCCCCTTCCATTTCTTCATTATGACAGATGAGAGGTCCAGTGGTTGTCTTCAAGCACACCTACCATTTTTTTTTTAACTCATCACCATGTCATTTTTCTGGCCATCCTCCTTAAAGGGATAATTCATCCAAAAATGAAAATTCTGTCATTTACTCACCCTTAAGACCTCCAAACCCATTAGACTTTTGTTCGTTTTCAAAACACAAATGAAGGTATTTTTCATGAAATCTAAGAGATTGCTGTCCCATTGAGAGTCTATGCAACTACTTACTTCAAAAAGCTTCAAAAAGTTCATAAAGAGATTGTAAAACTAATTCATGTAAATTAAGCGGCTGAGTCCAAATTTTCTGAAGAGATTCTATTGCTTTTTATGATAAATATTTACATTGATCAGCAAATATAAACAGAAGCTCAACCGTACTTGTACTCCTACGACGCATGAGAACAAACCTCGTTGGTTTTTACGTAAGCTCAAACGTGCCGCAACACAGATATGTATGGGTAGATGCCCTATTAGAGGCTGTTTCTATGGGACGCTATATGTAAGCCATCCGACATATTGGAAGGGTCAAAGCAGGTCTGTGAACACTCGAGAACAAGTATGTCTGCAACCCTAGGATGAATATCTATATCTGCAATAGAATTCAGCAGATGATTTTGCTAAACTAACACAATACAACAAGACGAAGCCGTTAGCTAACACAAACATTAAAAAGTGACTATAGTTTAAAAAGCTGTAATATTGAGTTAATACATATTAAAAACACAAACCAACACAATCTTACCTGTGAAAATTTACCACATTTCTTCAGGAATTTAAATTTCGGCGTTTTTTACAACCAGATTCTGCACAATGTTGTGGCATCTTGAATCTTGAAATTGATTTTTATTGTGAGTGATGACACATTGACTGTTCCAAGATGGCGGACACGTCAACGTGTCTGGAGCAGTCGAATGTGGCATCTACCTATACATATCTATGTGCTGCGTAACATGAGAATGAACCTCATTGGTTCTCACACGTCAAGCATTGAGCTTCCATTTGCCATAACTGATGTCTGTGTTGACAAATGTTTATATGTGAATAAAAGCCTAAATTAGATCTGTTAACACAATCAGAAAATTTGGACTAAACCACTCAATTCATATGGATTAGTTTTATGATCTCTCTATGAAGTGTCAAAAGTGGTAGTTGCATTGAGGGACAGAATTCTCTCAGATTTCATTAAATATATGTTAATTTCTGTTTCAAAGATGAACGAAAGTCTTACGGGTTTGGAATGTGCAAATGATGACAGAATTTTCATTTTTAAGTGAATTCTCCTTTTAAATGCCATGGATGTGCTTCCTGAATCTCTTGTGCTTCTATAGTTTCAAGTCATACAGGTTGGGACTGACGTGAGGGTGAATAAATGATGACAGAATGTTCAGTTTTGGGTGAACTCTCCCTTTAATGCTCGTTATTGAACTTCATGCAGTACATGTTGTTCTCATATGTATTGATCAGCGGAGTAGGTTTCATTTGGTCTTTGGAAGGAACACAGTGTTCTTAAGTCGTAGCACAAGACTTCTCAAACGCTTATAGCTTTATATTAACATCAAGGTGGCAAACCACCCACCCACGCAAAACTATGCCGATAATATTGATCACCAGATTTGGCAGCAAATAGCACACAAATGGAGTTTGTTGGGGGATTTTATGTTGTTTCTATGGTTACCTAATGAGGGTCCTTTTAGGACATTGCACTGGAATTTGATTGGCTAAGTTCTTTCCAACCAAACCAAAGGAAGCGCTTGACTGTGATATTCAGCCAATGTGCCTGATTTTCTTAATACAATTATTTTAAGCTGGTTATTCAGTTTTGATCGGTACAGCACAAACTATTTAAAGGCACAGAAAGCTTGATCACTGTTGATGAAAGGGGTCCCATCCTATTCAGATCAATAGCAAGTTCTTCACAAACTGCATTATGGGGCCTGCAGTGCTTGCTCAATAAAATTACTGATGAAAATGGTTGTTGATTAAACAGTTTTTGATTTTACTGATTGTAATTAGAAGTTAGGGATTGACAAATTTTGGCTAAAAGAGCTTAACACTGGCAACCCGGACTGTTTTGGCTGTAGCTGGCTACGTTACAGTTCAAAACTTTTCTCAGATTTTTTGTTTATAAATCTAGAAAAATGCAGTATATAACAAAACAACAACAAAAAAAACATTTAAATGTAATTTAATCCTGTGATGGCAAAGCCATTACGTTACATTACATTTGGTGCTCATGAAACATTTCTTATTATTATCAGTGTTGAAACAAATTGTTTTGCTCAATATTTTCATGGAAACCATTTTTTCTTTTCAGGTTCATTTGAGTAGAATTATCTAAAGAAAAGCATTTATTGTAAAATATATTTTGTAACATTATAAATGTCTTTACTTTTGATCAATTTAATGCATCCTTGCTGAATAAAATAATAATAAAAAAAAAACAATGTGAATGTTGTTAAAACGTTTATTTTTTATTTATTTAATTATGTATTTTTTAAATGACCATTTTGGCCATTTTGCACATTTATTGTCAACTGAAAAGTAATTTTTAATGTAAAAGTAATGAATATGACATGACAAAATATTTAAATTTGAGTACTATTTAGATTTATGTTTAAAAAAAACACTAAGGCCCTGATTAAAGCTTTACAAATGAAGATCCTCTGTGAGTGTTCATGGTATTATAAGGAATGCGGTGATCAAGTTGTGTGCCAAATTCTAACGTGATTCTAACGTGTCTGCCAGATTTAATCACCCTATAGTCACCACAGTCTGGAGGAAACATTTTGAGTTATTGGACTATTTGGATCCAGTTCCAAGACTAAACTTGGAACGTGGGTTTTTGCATAGTAGTTATATGAAAATTGGATAGAGATTTCAACATCACCTATGAATAATGAATGTGGTTTTCATTCACAGATTACATGCAATATTTCAGTGAATGTAAAAGCAGAATGCACTAACAAACTCACCACTGAGATGAAAATATCTGAAAGCAGGTTTTGTCGTTCTGTGTTAGATGCTATAGATGACTGTTTAGCATTCACTCAGAGGCAAACAGCCACAGACCTCTGACACTTTCTACTGATTTCCAAGTTTCAGGGTCCGCTGTGTTTTCAAATCATTTTTTTGTTTGTGTGTGCACAGTCACATTTTTGTTAGTCCACTTTAGTTTTTGTTGCTATTTCCATGTAAATCTTCAGTAATACATTTTTGTTCAAAGGACCTTGAACTTTGCATTTGTTTGGTGTGTGGATTCCTTTTCTCTTTTCGTATTATGTTCATTGATTGAATCTATGCACCTAATTATATTTCCTTTTTTACTCAATTGGTGCAGAATTTTTTTCAGATTTTCAAAACATTGGCCTACCATGTTTCAGTTACAGCTCTGGCTGCGTGTCTCCAGTCTGTTGTCTGTGTTAAGCATTAATGTGGGACAGATGCCATTGTTTTGGGTTCTTGCTCATCGCTGAAACATTGTGCAGAAGGTTTTCTTTGGTATTAAGGTCTAAGACCAGCTTTTTAACCCTGCCTTGGGGTTAAAAGGTAAAATGCTATTTTCTCTCATGAATATGCAACTGTTATCATTTAAAACTCAAACATCTAGATGTAGAGCCTACACTGGCATTTAAAAGTTTGAACATACTTGACTGAAATTGTCTTAACTTTTTGATAATAATAATATTGTTATTGTTTTTATTCTTATTATTATTAATAATAATAATTGTAAATAATAATACAAATGAAACAAATGGTTACATAATTAATAATTATAATTTTAAGCATAATTTATTTTATTAATAATAATAACACTAATATATATAAAAGTAAATTCTATTGTGTTACGAAAAAGTTTTATATAAAAATTATTATTATTATTATTATTAATACTAATACAAATAGTGAATAGTAATACTATTCCAATATTCCATTGTGTTAAAAATATGATATAACGAATTATATAATAGATATTAATTACAATACAATAGATTTATAATAATAATAATGCATTAAAGCAAATTGTTACATTTGAAGTATAATTCCTTTTAATAATATTAATAATAGAAATAATACTAATAATAATACTAATACTATAAAAATGAATTATATCGTGTTATGAAAGTTATATAATTTGATATTATTATTATTATTAATACAAATACTAAATAATAATAATATTCAAATATTCTATTATGTGTTTAAAATATAATATATAATACAACTATATAATAGATATT
>NW_015552591.1:890024-894146 GCF_001515605.1 Sinocyclocheilus anshuiensis | reverse complement strand
TATATATATATGTAAGATGTATGTAAAAGGTAAGATGGCTTAACATTTTCATGGTTACTGTGTAATTAATTTACTTTTAATAACTTTACTAAAATTGCAAAATGTGGTAAGAAGTAATCATAAAGAATTATTGTACTTAGATGTTCTTTGTCATCTTTTTTTAAATTTTTTATCTTAAAGTGTATTTGTGTGTATGATAGAGAGTAGAGCCAACTACCTGTAGATAGCCAACAACAGTACAGCACTGAACAAAAGGTCATGTACTGCTTTACATGATGAAAGAGACAGTAATGCTAAACTCTTTCAACTCATTCCTGAGCAAAATTCTCCAAACAGCAGCAACAAACCCTAACGTGAGGTCGCTTAAGGGGTATGTTCAAATAAGTAGAGTGACCATGACGGTCCTGTGCAGCTTGAACTCATATTTCATTTTCTGAGTGCTGAAGAGATTGGCACAAAATGTCAGTGAACATTGTAATCACATCTTCACATGTCCATGTCTGTTATTATATCCCTGAAAAATATGAAGCCTTAACACAGACTGAATTATTCGCTTAGGTGTAATCTAAGCAGAAGGTTTCTTGTTGTTTGTCTTAACTCTGTGAGCGTATTTTATGCATTTTAAATGTTATTTCAGTTAAAAATCGTTTTTGTATTAAAAGAACAGCTTATGTAAGAAATTCCTTTAAAAAAAAAAAAAATCTAAATGTACATGCTATTTGTTTTCCATACAGTGAAAGTAGACAGTGGCTGTTAAACTCCATAAAAGCTATATAAAAGTAGTCAATATGGATTATGTATAATAATAATAATAATAGCAATAATAATAATTTATAGCAATAAGCTATATGATTTATAGCTCACCATCATGCTTGATGGCATTTGGTAACTGTACTGTGTAATGTGTTTAAAAATGGCTTTAGGTGATGAAAAGTATGATGATAGATGTTTCATTTTTGTGTATCATAAGAGTTTTTGACTAACTATCTTAAGAGTTTTGTTCATGAAGTGAAGAAACAAACACTAAATTCTTTTCTTCTTCTTCTTCTTTTTAAAGAGAGCAACTCTCTTTTAATTCTTGAACCAGTAAAGTACAAATGTGTGTTTTATCTCTGTATTCCAGAGTGAAGACAGGTACAGAAGAAACTTGAAAGCTGAGGAGTAGTGGTCCAATTAAAGCAAACACTGTTAGAAAACATGAAATATAAACACGATTACCCCAGGGGCTAGTATCTCTTTTTGAAACATTTGGATCCTGTGTAGAGAAAACAATCTTGCTTTTTGCTGTATCCTTTTAAATACACCTTTAAAAAGATCAATCTTTCATAACCATTTCAGAGTAATGTAATACTTCATACTAAAGTGATATTATCATTGGCACATTTGGACACATGAGCAAAATTTTGACCCCTGAAGAATAATGTATTATGTAACAATACATTTGGTGTTTTATTCTGAAGAAACAAGGACAGTATGACATACAAAAGAAAAATCTCAAAAATTTGTAAGCACTCAGTGACTTACAAAAAGAGCATGACAAGCGCAATATTTCACAGCACTTAAATGTAAATCCCAATAACACAATATATGTAGCACATGTGTAATCAAACATTAGACATAAACTGTACTTACTGTGAGTGATCCAGCAGTGCATAATGATTATTTCAGTGTCATCAGTTCTTGATGAAACGGTGCCTGTCAAAGAAAGTTCAGAAAATCAGATCTGAGATGAGTGGCTGAACAGGATTGAAATATTCAGTAAGGTGCCAGAGCTTGCTGTTATCACACACCTAGGCTTACCCCAATTGTTTCTATGGAAACGCCTGAGGAAAGACAAGAAGATTCAAGGACAGGTATGTTTGTAAACTGGAACATTAGGTCACCTTTGTGTACACAAGCACACATACACACTCACAGAAGCAAAGCGTTTATCCTAGTCAAGGTCAGTTTGTTGGTACAGCAGTAGTCAATCAAGGAATTTATCAGACATGATCTTTAGTTCATCTCCTAAGTATTTCAATATATTTTTTCCCTATTGTAAATAATTAATGCATTGATTTTCATTCATTACCACTGCTGTAGTGTTCTGCTGCAGACTACAAAAAAAGTGTGTGTGTGTATGTATATATATATATATATATATATATATATATATATATATATAGAGTGAGAGAAATAGATACTGTACATTTATTCAGCAAGAATGCATTTCTGTGTTACAGGCGTTGTTACAAAATAATTGTTTCAAATAAATGCTGTTCTTTTGAACTTTCTATTCATCAAAAAAAACATTAAGCAGCACAACTGTTTTCAATATTTCTTCAGCAACAAATCATCCTAATTAGAATGATTTCTGAATGATCATGTGACATGAGACTGGAGTAATCATAACTTTTGCATGAAACCTAAGATGTTGCAAGGGGTGTATTTGTTTTTAGTTGGGGAAAGTTGTCTTTTTTTATACAATACAATTTTATGCAATTAATTACACAGCATTTACCTTATTGATAATACTATTTAATATTTGTTATAAAATACTACTATGTATTTTTTGGTCAAAATTTTAATTTTGTATGCTAAAATTCGGTTTTACTGTTCTTCCTGCTTCATCTTTGTTATACTGTTATACCATGTTCTATTGTTAAGGGGATTATTTTTATTATGTGAGTGATGATTAAGAAAAATATACATGCTGAACCATATTCATATTTACTATTAAAACTAAATTTGCTATTTTTAAGCCCTTTTTGTTGTCTTGTACAGTGTGCTGCCCATATAGATTGAAGATGCAGACGAGCAATGCAAGCATATGTCAAGAGGTCAGGGTTTGGCTGTTAGCATGAGACAGTTAGCCCTTGCTAGGGTGCCGAAAATTGATTTTTCTGGCCCCTCTTCTGTCCTTCTTTTCCCTGCCTTTTTGTACAGATGCCACCTCCCTCTTGATCTTGATCTTTAGGAGACATCGCTTATTAAAAACATACTAGTGTGTGTGTGTGTGTGTGTGCACACGCTGGGCCTCGTCTCCAATGTTCAGTGTCTGTGTGACTGATGAGATGAGTTCATTATCAAAATGTCAGCTGGGTTCTGGCTGGATTCTGAGTCCAGTCTGCCTCCCCACCTTCCAGCTCTCTGCTTCTGTGTTTCTTCTGCTCATAAACTATATTCAGCCACACACATTCACATCTTGAGAATTTATTGAGCTTGAAATGACAGGAGGGAAAGATGAAGTGGGGTTATGCAGGGTGACCTAGTCAGCTAATGTGTCAACATCAGGGCTAAGACCAGGAGATGATTCTGCTCACACCTCCTCCGTATTTCATTTTATGGGAGAACATTATGAAACTCCTATGTAAGAACAGCCGAGACAATTTGGCTTTGTTTAAATACACTTTTAATCAAATGGCATGTAAAATTCATTAGCGCAATGCTATTACATTAACAAGCGTATTTGATTGTGCCCTGTGACTTTGTAATGGATTTTATATTCATTGATTTGAATGTAATTTCACTTACTAATGTGAAATGTTCTGCTTTGACACAGGATTAACAAGGAGTGACTGAACCCTCTATTATTATTAAGCAATAAGGTACCACATGTCATGCTTTTTCGTGTATATTATAATTGCTGAAGGAAGTTGCAACGCTTTTAGACATTTTTTATCCTGCAGTACCATTTGTTAAGCAAATTCATTAAATGACACAGCTCCTTAATCAGATCAGATTGTGTTGCTATACCTCCAAAATTATGTTTGGTTACAGGTGATCTGCGCTGATATGATAACACGGTAAAGCAGCTACTTTTCTGTGGATTTTAATACTTACATAAGACAATTTGAGAGAAACAACTAATAACATTTGAATGAATGTCAATTATCTGCTTACAATTTAAATGAACTGTTTATATATATATTTATAGTTTATATTAATCGTTTGACAGAACTAATATATATATATATATATATATATATACACACACACACACACACACACACACACACCCACATATATATGTGTATATTTATATATATATATATATATATATATATACAGTGTTGGGGTAACGCATTACAAGTAACGCGAGCTACGTAATCAGATTACTTTTTTCAAGTAACTAGTAAAGTA
>NW_015552591.1:882450-889582 GCF_001515605.1 Sinocyclocheilus anshuiensis | reverse complement strand
ATTTTCTTTATAATTTGATAAATTATATATATATATATATATATATATAATTTATCAAATTATAAAGAAAATAAATATTAAATATATATTTATATATATTTACACATATACATGTGTAAATATATATAAAAAAATATATATGTATGTTTGTGTATATTATATATATATATACACAATACACACATATATATTTTGTAAACAAAAACTTTTATTTTGGATGAGATTAATTGTGATTAATCGTCTGACAGCACTGTATATATATATGCACAAAACATCAGTTCTTATTCCTGTCATTTTAAATTTGCACATTACACTGTCTAAAAAAAACCCCCACCTATTTTATCCCCTTTTATTCTATTTTTTTTTTTTTTTAGAAATATAATAAATTCCAGTTAGAATGTCTCAATGATTCGAGTCTAATTGCTATGAAGTGTCAATGCTGTAATTTATGGCATGCTGTATTGCTTTGAGGAACATCTAGAGCCTCTGGCCTTTAGCGTTCCGCAGATGTTTACAGCTGCTGTTGCTGCTGTGCGTCTGCCTCTATCAACAGAACCAGCCAGCGAGACAGAGGCATGGTACTGTTTCCTTTCTACTCTCATTCTCTGTGTTTATCTGGAACCCTGGTTCTGGCGCAGTCCTGTGCACATGGAAGTACTCGGGCACTGATACAGTGCATATGGGATCCAGGCCGTTTGGCCTAACACATGATCACAACATGTTATTGAAGACGGGAGAAGTCAGACACGGAAAGTTGACTAATAGGGACAGAAAAGAAAATAATTATGCTGTTTTCAACTCAAGAAGACAGATTGAACATGGTGAGGGTGAGGGAGTTAGATATAAATAAAATGTTTTTTTTTTTTTCTGCTATTGATACATGTTTTTGAAAAACATGGTACAAAACATTCATTACATATGTACATGATTTTTTATTTGATTGATGTATTTATGCCGATTGGTCAATACAAGATTCAAGCTTTTTAACTTTTCTGAAAGAAGTTTGAGTATTTGATCAAACACATACAGTAAAAACAGAAATATTGCAAAATATTTTTACAATTGAATAACATTTTCTATTTTAATATATTTAAATTTTCATTACTCCAGCCTTCAGTATAAAATGTTCCTTCAGAATTTATTCTAATATGCTGATTTGGTGCTCAATAAGCATTTCTTAATATTATCAATGTTGAACACAGTTGTGCTGCCTAATATTTTTGTGGAAACCATGTGACTTTTTCCAGCATTCTTTGATGAACAGAAGGTTCAAAAGAACTGCATTTATTTGAAATACATTTTTTTTGTAACAATGTTAAAGTCTTAATTGTCAATATAATGCATCCTTTCAGAATTAAAATTATTTAATAAAATAAAATGTAATTACATGAATCTTTTTTATTTTTTTTCCTTTCCAAAATCAGGTCAGCAAATGTGCAAAATGATTCAAAAACAGAGAGTATTTCTATTTCTGAAAAAGTGCGGCCCCCTCCCCTCTAATTCATTTTTTTTTTTTTTGAGAAGGTAGAATTGTCACAGAGACAGTTATTTCAGACAACATGTCTATTTCTGTGATATTCAGTCAGGTAGATATCTTTGTATGGTTAAAATAAAGATGGCAGAAGTAGTAAATGAAAGTAAATAAATTCCTAGAATAAAACTATAATCTTAAAGAAATGTTTTGATAGGTAAACTTTGATATCATAGATGAGACCGTCATTAAGCATTTGTGTACTTGAAGTGAGTGTTTTGAAGGCTGTTGGGCATTTTCATTCCATATGTGGCCGTTTGGAAAAGCCAGTACAGATCTAGTGGCCAAAGGCTGTTACGTTACTACAGAAGTTAGTCAACTGGGCATGTTTTTTTTCTTTTGGTCAAGATGTTTCAGCACACATCCA
Source organism: Sinocyclocheilus anshuiensis (assembly GCF_001515605.1). Taxonomy (NCBI): domain Eukaryota; kingdom Metazoa; phylum Chordata; class Actinopteri; order Cypriniformes; family Cyprinidae; genus Sinocyclocheilus; species Sinocyclocheilus anshuiensis. Next base: position 887,684 of record NW_015552591.1, on the reverse strand, counting down.
AGTGGATTCATCAGTTGGGAACTGATCATGGAAATGAAGCAATTTGGATCAGAGGTGAAACAGAAAAACATGTCTAGTTGACTAGACTAACATCTTGCCTGAAAACGGCATAGACTGTTACTTTAATGACGTGGCTGAAACATTCTTTTTTATAGTTGTGGCAAAAGAAACAGTTAGTATTGCATTTGTCTGTTGATGGTGTCGTGGACCTTCATAAAGGGATTCATAGCTCATTTTCATTTTGAATTTGTTTTGAAATGGTGTTTTTTTCCTACGGATGGCCCTTAAGGGGACAAAAATGATATCTAGAATTTGGTCATTGTCTACTACTGATGCGTTTTTGTATTGAGGATCTTTTTAGGTGGACAGTGGGAAAACAAAAGCAAGGATATTAAACAGACACAGAACAGCTGGGCTTTCATGTATAAAGAGGACAAACATTTCCGACCGCTGCAAGTTTTTATTCTTAAGTCATTTATTCTTGCTCTATTTCTGTTCGGTCATGGCCCTGCTGTCAGTTTAAGTTTTAGGGTTGAGGTTGTGGCAAGTTTTATATATATATATATATATATATTCTATTTCAGACAGCTACTTTCAATATACTCTGGGTTGTCTGTAAAATCATTTTGAACCATCAAGCAATGGACAAAAGTCCACAATAAAGGAATAAGGACAATCACAATGACAAAAACAGAAGAGTTTATAAGGACAGTGGACAACCGCTGACCATATCATTTAAAATTATTTTATAAAATGAAATATAAAAATAATAAAATAACTGTTGTTGTATTTATATTTTTAAAAAGTAAATTAGTGTATGTTTTTAAAAAGTATTATTATTATTAAATGTACAATTTACAACAGGGTTGTGTGCCAAAACTGAAAACTTGCCATTTAGTAAATTCCACTTCCTGCCATTACAATTCAATTTCCAATTCAACTTTCTGTGTGGTGTGACCATTCCAATTAATTAATTGAAATGAAGCACATTTGGAATTTTGACCAACACTATCGTTCATTTTTTTCTTCTCATGGACTAAACTATCAAGGTCAAGGCCAAAGGTCAAGAGATATTTCAGCTGAATCAATCAATCATGTTCTCAGTCTAGAATAGCCGTATCTTGAAGCACTTCAGTTTATTGCGTCTGTTTGATCAGTACATTGGGAGTTCATATTTACGAACTAAAATCCAAATGTAAAGCTAAAGACAAGCTAAAGCTAAAGCTTGTGCTTCTTTCCATTTCATATTCGTTTGTTTTGGATTATGTGAGGAAGAAATCATTCTGATTGAGATGAGAGCTTCTTTTGCCTGAACTGAATTATTAAAACAGACTAACCAAATCATTAACACAGAGCTGATGAAATAGAGGTGAGAGAAAGGGTGAAAGAGAAAGTATGAGAGAGAGAGCGAGTGCGCGCCAGAGTTTGTTTGTACAGACATTGATCCACAGCCTCCTGGGTCTGCGGCTGCCGTTTACCAATTTGTGTCTTCCCTTTTTCTCAGCACAGCTCGGTGGGAACAAACAGCCATGCTCGCCAACAGTAGACCACACGTTGCTCAGCAACAGCACACTGGTCGGAGGGAGGGTGGAGAGGGGGTGGTGAGACAGGATAGAGACTTGTGAAGAGGGAATCAAGGCCTTTATTAGCCCTGAGTACAGATCCCTGACCCAGACCTCTGCACTCTTCATGACCCTCATAAGAGCAATGAACATATTAAAAAGCTCTTCTAATGGCCTAAATGTACAGATGCACTTTAGTTATAGTACTTACTAGGGCTGGCAAAGTTGATATTAATTTGTTTTGAAATTATAACTTTTTTTCTGTTCTGTGTGATTTCCAAAAATCTGACCAGCTGCAGCTCAATCATCTTTTGCACAAACAAAATAACCTACTGGAACGCCTGTTGAAAAGGTAATTGATTTATCGGTAACACTTCTATGAAGCCCATATTTATAATACATTATAAGTGTATTCTTAAGGCATTATAATGAATGCATAATGTATTATAAAAAAAAAATATATATTTTTAATGCATTATAATATTTACTTATTTGTGGTTATAGCTTTTAAGATTATGATGATTTATAACACACAATGAACACAATGCATCCACTTAACTTACAATGAATTATATTTCCCATAGTTATAATGTATTATAAGTCTCATATTTTGCCATTGTTAACTCATTACTTTACTTAAAGCAGACAAAGACTACTTATAAATAATAACAACAACAATGACAACAACAAAAATAAAAATATAATTTTTTATCAAACAGCCATAAGATCAGATATCTGATCAGATGAATGTGTAATATGGCACTTTTGATTTTAACTATACTTATTGTAATATCAGTAAGATACTGTACAGATCTTATAAATAATTTTAAGATATGAGACTTATAATTCATTATAAATTAAGTGGATTTACCGTGGTGTTTATTGTGTGTTATAAATAATCATACTCATAAAAGTTAGAACCACAAATAAGTACGTTTTATAATGTATTATAGTTTTTGTTATTATTATTTATGAGATGAAACAACATATACGTTTTTTATAATGCATTATGCATTCATTATAATGCCTTAAGAATACCCTTATAATGTGTTATAAAAATGGGCTTCATAGAAAGTCTTACCGATTTATTTATTTATAAATCAACCCCACATGTGATGTTTAACAAATTCATGTGTGTATCACTTTGTATGATGAAATCTATTCTAATCAAAGTTCAAAATGTGAAATATCAGTCATAACAAAGATTATATCAAGACTGTTGAGCATATGTGCCACTATCATGCAGAGTGATAGCACCATCCTGGCCCAACCATTTCCAAACGAACTTTTTCTTTACAGCAAGCTATAAGGTAGTTTCATATTTAAATTAATTGGTGAGAAAATGGTCTTTAGGTTTATCAATCAATCACACACATGCTCCAAAAACACAAACAATAATACGGACAAATAATGAAGACAGACAGAAACCACAATATCGCATATTTACATATAGGCTAAAATGCCAATGGTTCCACAAACTGGAGAAAAATCTGACTGAATTTAGTGCCGGTGTTGTGCCCAATTCTGACCCCTGCCAAATTATTACCCCCCTAGTATTGGTAGGTTTAGGGTTAGGTGTTGGGGAGGGGTTAGGATTAGAGGTGGGGTTAGGATTAGGCAATCAGATAGCGATTTCAACGAGAGTGGTAATAATTTGGCAGGGGGTCGAAAATGGGCACAACACCGGGTTCATCAGTGTTGAAATTATACTGTTTGCAGAGTCTGATAATCTACACATACACGCCAACACTGACAAATATTTGGCTTGCACTGCTCCTCATTCCATCATTATGTGCTACACTGAGTTTCGGCATGCTGCTCTTTATGTAATGCTGCCACAAATGGGCAGTATACATAGGGTACAATATGCTCTAAAGAGATCCTGAGCACATACTAAATTTGCGAATCAGCATATTAGCTTGTGCAAACATCATACAACACTGTCTGTAACTGTCCCTGTCAGGGTTCTGTCACGTCGGTCTAGTGTAATTCATGGTTTTGTGACAGAGCCCTGACACTCCCGTCGTGTCGTTGTTTTCATGTGAGTGTCTCGTCTGCGTGTCCTGTTTCATGTTGGAGCGTGATGTTCGGATCCCGGCACTCATGTCTTGTTGAGTTTCAATTTCGTGTCGGGGTCCGGACACTCACGCTCCATGTTCTGTTTGTTGTGGGAGCGTGCGGTCTCGAGTTCGCTCGGCCGTGCGCTCTTCTGTCCACGTGTGTTGTGTATTGTGTTCAGCCGCGTGCTTTTCTTGTTGTCTTGTGGGAACACGCGGCTTATGAGTTTTCTCATTAGCTGCGTGTTCGTGTCTTGTTTTGTTCAAGCACATGGCTTGTGATTGTTTTGCTGGCCATGTGCTTGTGTTTGTTTTGTGTGAGCACTTGGCTTTTGTCCTTGTTTCCTGTGTGCCATGTGCTCTCATGTCCCACCCATCTTGTTACCTGATTGTTGGTTAATTTGCCCCACGTGTTCCCTCATTACCCTCCTAATTTGCTCTCTATTTATTCTCCTTGTGTTTGCAGTCCTGTGTCAGTTCGTCATCGTATCAAGATCTAATGTATCCTGTCGTGTCGTGTCGTGTCCTGTCCTGATCCTGCCTTGCCTTGCCAGCCTGTTTTTCCCCCACGGGGTAGTTTTTGTTGTTTGTTTTGTTTTATTTTTCTATTAAAAGCCCTAATTCCTCCTGCAATTGAGTCCTCGCCTCATCCCTCTACCCAAACCTTGACAGTCCCTATAATCAGACAAGTCATCGGTTATATAATGTCCTAAGTAGGGCTGTCAGTTTAACGCGTTAACTTAATTAATTAGTTATAAAAAAATAACGCGATTAAAATATTTGAACCCAGTTAACGCACTGGCCCCGCCCCCAGACCTGTACATCATCTTACATTTCACATTTGACTGTTGACAAATATGATCCAGGGCAACAACTCCATAAATGCAGTTATGCCCTAAAATTCAAGATGTTGGTGCAAAAATGCCCCTGTATGTTTTTGTCGCATATTTTTATCATACGATATCACACGAGCAGCGAGAGCAGTATTACACGAGTGCTGATTTTGTCCCGAATATCACGAATATCAAGTTTAAATGTGATTTTATACAACAGTTCAGCAAATAAGAATTTGATATTGTGTTATATTTTAAAAACAATATTATGTGTTTTTGCTCAATTTTGCAAAGAATATATTACCTTTAAAGCCATAGCAGAATTGTTGTGCGTCTTCAAGCAACACAGCAGTGTTTAGTTTCTGAATGAATCTGCGTTTTGAACGAATTGTGTGAATCAATGATTCAAAGGCCCATTCATAAACAACAATTTACTTCATTCCAGAATGAATCAGCTGTTTGAACGAATCGAATTAAGACATTTACCGCCACCTGCTGGCAGGTTTAGTTTCTTGTTTAGAGTATAATTTCATAATAATAATAATCATAATAACATTAAAGGAATAGTTCACCCAAAAAAATTAAATTCTCTCGCCCATTCATAAAGAGAGCCGTTTACTTCATTCCTGAATGAATCAGCCGTTTGAACGAATCGAATGAATTACATTTATCACCACCTGCTGGCAGATTTAGTTTCTTATTTAGCGTATAATTTAAAGGGGTCATATGATGCGATTTCAAGTTTTCCTTTCTCTTTGGAGTGTTACAAGCTCTTGGTGCAT
>NW_015552591.1:862576-880556 GCF_001515605.1 Sinocyclocheilus anshuiensis | reverse complement strand
ATAATAATAATAATAATAATAATAATAATAATAATAATAAAAACATTAAAGGGATAGTTCACCCCAAAAATTTTAATTCTGTCATCATTTACTCTCACGTCCCTCATGTCATTTCAAACCTTTCTTTTGTGGAACATAAAAGAAGGTATTTTCAAAGACTATAGAATACCATTAAAGGGACTTTGGTATTTTGAAGAATGTTGGTAACAAAGCTGTTTTGGTTACCAATGACTTTCATTGTATGAACAAACAATACTGAGATGTTTCTCAAATTATCTTCTTTTACGTTTCATATTTTATGTTGTTTTCTTCTAACTCTTCTTTATATTTTATGCCGTAGCCTAAATGTTTGTGTACTACTTTTTTTGTTGTTGAATCAAATAAAGCATTGCTACAATTTGTAATGTCTACTTGATACTTTCTTATTTAACACAAAAATATCTTTAAATAATCTTCTGTGGGTATTTTCACAGTCAAATTTATTTTGCGATTAATTGCGATTAATTATAATTAATCGAGACATCATGTAATTAATTAGATTAAAAAATTTAATCGACTGATAGCCCTAGTCCTAAATATTTAACCTCAACACAATGAAAGTTTCCTGTCCTCCCTACTCTTAATAATCATAATATTACTCTTCTTTGCATTGTATTTAATGCCAAAGTCTGAGCCATACTGAGAGTAAACCCTCAATAACTGTTGAAGGCCAGCAGAATTATGGACAAAAAAAAATCACCAAATTGTCTGTGCACATCAAGTTGGTGTTACCAACCGTACAACCTGTTCCACAGCTGTTTAGCAGCTTCGATGAATCATCCATATAAACATTGAAGAGAAAGGAAGACAAAATGCTTCCCTGTCTAACTGATTGCATACATTGAATGGAGCAGACACATAGTTACCCCATTTTACATGCATTGACTGCATCAACTCTGTTGTATAACTTGTAAAATATTTTTTCATGATTTACACGATCAAAGGCTTTAGAGGCATCAATAAAACACATAAAAATTGTGGAATTATGCCTGTTATACAAATCTAAAATCTCCTTTAAAGCAAAAATACACATATCCATGCTTAGGTTTGAAATCAAACTGGTTGTCAAAGGTCAGGACAAACTGTTCCAACTTATTTAGTAAAGTCCTCTCAAAGACCCTGGATAAAAAGGCCAAAGCTATAGGCCGGTAATTATCCATGCTATTTATTTTGCCAGCTTTGTCTTTATAGGCACTAACATAACAGATAAGATAAATCAGGTAAAACACCATGAACTAAAAACCCAGTAAAATACATGGCAAGAAGAGGACAGAGATTTTTACTCTTAGTCTTATCCATACCATATGCCCTATTAACTTTTAGCATCATAACTGCATCATAAACTTCTTGTGGAGAAAGTCACTTTTAACACAGTTGAACAGCTCATAATAATGTTTTTGCCACAACTGAGTAATTTCCTCTGAACCGCTTACACCATCAATATTCATTGGCAAAGATGTTTTACAATTATTCATTCTTTTGATTTCTTTCCAGAAATCATTTGGATTTTTATTTTGTAGTTTCCTTGCAAGTGAGTCAGCCCTCATTATATTTTCATTCCTCTCAATGAAATGTATAGGACATATTTAGTTTGAAAGCGTAATTTGACAGTATGCTATTCATTATTGAAGAAGATTTTTTGTTTTATATTGGTCTGTCTCATTGCATAGTATTTATTTTCTTCAGAAACCTTTTATTTTTGTCAATATGCTCAAAATATCTAAGAAGGTTGCTTTTGTATGAGTTCAAACCAGACCACAGTGCAGCTGAAGCCACTAAAAACATTCAATTAGCATTTTGGGAATGACAGCATGTCTGAAAAGTCTTTTTGGGCCTCAGAATTCCAATTTGGTAGTGTGAGGCTCAGAATTTATCTACTAAATCAGGAGTATTTAAGGAGGCTATTAAAGCAAATGAGCATATTTAGTAAAATAAGAGGAATTATTCAATTAGATATTTCCTATGAATAGTCTATTTAATGGTATTTTACTTAATAGTATAATTTATTAGAGATGATTTCTCCAAGAACAGCATCCAAGATTTTATAGTTTTAATAGATTCCAAACTTCAAGTCAGTCAGTTGTTTTCAGAATATTAAATTGACTTTTAATCAGTAAAACATGATCTCTGTGTTCAGATGATGTTGAGTGCCAGGTGTAAATTTCTAGCTGTGATCCTTCCAAATTTCTGATTTGAATCTTGTTTTTGTGTGTACGTGAGGGAATGGATTTCTGAAAGAGACTTAGGGGAACGGAAACACATCAATAAATTATCAGTTAAATCAAGTATCAGGTAATCTGCAGACATTAGGAACAGATAGTTGGATGTGCTAGTATAGTTTGGTTTGAAATGTTGACACTTATATTGGTTGAACAGTTTGGCTCCCACCCAATCTTTTTTTTTTTTTTGAATGAGTCTGTGCTCGGTTATTAATTCGCAAGATATTATGTCAACATAAGTCTTTCCACCAGAACAATAAGTAAATAAATAACAGACTCAGTAACGAACGTATGCTTTTATTCTCATTCAGAATAATACAGTCCTAAATACTCCAGTCGTTCCTATCCATTCCCTGCACGGCTTACCGGATATGACAAACATATGCTGTGGGCTGTCTGTGTAAGGTTTACCTCAGTCCCTGGACGAATAAAATAGAAGGATTATTGGACTAGGAAGGAGAGAGGGATGAGGAGATTGCTTTTTGCTCTACATGCCGTTTCATTTCATATTCTTGTATATTTTCAATTAAAAATACCTCATAGACATAAAGCCAGATATGACAAGTCACTTTACATTTAGTACCTTTTCAGTACAGGTTAAATACCACAAAATTAAGAAAATGTTGTAAATATAATATTTAATAATTGTCATTTTTTTTTTAAATAAATGTAAATAAATTTAAGGTGTTCATTTGTTTTCTATATTTTTCAGACAAAGTCAACATCATTTGTGATGATAGATTGTGTTTTCTGGACATAAAGCTTCTTGACCTATAAAGGGAAATGACATATACGTCCATGTTTTCACTTGCACAAACCTCACTGGATCACAGATTCAATGCATATGCACGCCACCAAACCGCACGACATTATTGTGCTGCTTTCTTTTGTTTTATTTTTTGTTTTGTGGTGCCTGTTTTCGTGTGGCTTCACTTTTAAGGCTGATATGAGAATACTTTGCCAGACATAAGAATGTGATCACATGCACCAAACAAGCTAAAACAGCATTCCCAAGGGCCTTGAAACTCCCAGTTCCTCAACCCTTCCAGCCACAAAATCATAGCCTCTCATACAGCAGGAAATATAAAAGTGCACATTTTTACAACACCTACAGTCTCTTAGGGCTTCTATTTGAATGACGCTTCTTAAAGTCAAGCCATATGTGTGCTTAACTCTTACGTGTGCAGAAGACCCTTGTCACCCAGCTGGAATGCCTTTTAAATGCATAGTAAAACCTAGACTGTTGGCAAGGATTTCAGGGCCATGTGTTCAAATAAAACGTAGGCTCTATAGGGATTGTTGGCTTTGCAAAATGTACATGTATTTGTGAGAGATAGAGCTGGAGTTCTGTTAATGCATTGGAAAGTCTTGGATAGTGCAGTAATGATGATGTGATGCAAAATTACACAGCTTGGAGGGAATGTTTAATGCCTGGGGTTGGATTGGTTGTACTGGTTTTTGTAATGACATGGTTGCTTGGATGTCAGCAAGTGGTGCTAATGCAAGCAATGCAAGTTTAGGTCACAGTATACAGTATCTTGGTATTTAAGTCATACAGTGTTATTTTGAAAAGTTGTGTATGTGGCTAAAATTTTGCTTTTTATTAGTAATTTATATACTTTTTTTAGGGACAATAAATAATTTTGGTACTTTCTTGGGTTGGCAATTTATGTCACATTTGAAAATCTTTGTCCTGAAGCAAAACCACTTGAGAACCATACTCTAGTGTGTGTCTAATTCATAAAAATGAGTATGATTTCCCCTTAGAAACCAGGCCATACTGTGTAGTATGATGTATCCTGATAATAATAATAATAATATTTTTTTAATATAGCGCCTTTCCAACAGCCAAGGTCACTTTACAAGTCAGGTTTAAGGAACAGAAACAAATAAACATCAATACCAGAAGACAGAACACAAACCAAGAGCTTAGAGTAATATACAGAGACCACTTACAAAGTTAGATTAAAGATACAGAGAGAATGTAAATAAACATCCATAACAGGGTACAAATTACAGACTGAGAACTGAAGAGTAATACTCAGAGAAAAAAGGTTTTTGAAGGAGAGAAGGGAGGATGCTTGACGGATGTTTTGGGGAAGAGCATTCCACAATCTTGGAGCCACAACACTGAAAGCCCTAGCTCCCATAGTCACCAGACGAAACTTAGGGGTGACTAACAATCCCTCACTAGAAGATCGTAAGGAGCGGACAGGAACATAAGGTAGGAGTAAATCAGATAAATATGTAGGACCAAGGTTATGGAGAGCTTTATAACTGAGAATTAGTATCTTGTAGTTTATGTGCAAGGAAACCGGATGCCAATGAAGGTGATAGAGGAATGGAGTAATGTGATCGCTCTTTCTTGTGTGGATCAGAGTTAAATTTAAGGTAATTTGCCTCCAGCCAAAGCTTGAGTTCCTTGATGCAATTTGTTAATGCAGGCGGAGGAAACACTGAGGTGGAAGGTGTGCTAAAATAAATTTGAATGTCATCTGCGTAACCCATAGCGCTTGATTATTTGTCCAATTGGTAGCATATAAATGGTAAAGAGGAGAGGGCCCAAAACAGAACCTCGAGGTGCACCAGAACTGATGGATTTGGTAGATGATTTGTGTTTCTGGTATGTAACAAATTGTTGCCTCCCGGTCAAATAGGAGGAAAACCATTCAAGGGCTGTGCCAGTAATTCCAATTGCTGAAAGCTGTGAGAGGAGTATTTCATGACAAACAGTGTCAAAAGCTGAGCTGAGGTCTAACAGAAGGAGAGTGCTGAGAGCACCAGAATCAGAAGCTAAGAGAAGATTGTTAAGAACCTTAACCAGGGCTGTTTCAGTTCAGTCCTACTGAAAACGCAAAAGCTGCACATTTGTCCTCTGTCTTAAATCCTGAGGCATTTTCCCTTTCAGATGTTTTATTACATCTATAACGTTTACAACTGGACGATCACCTAAAATAACATTTGCATGCAGGCCTCTTTAGTTTTACTGAGGCACATCAGCATTTTTGTGTTAACTTTTGTGGGCCCAGCCATGAACGTCTCACATGAGAGTGCAAACATCAGTTTGTGATTCATTTAACCAACATGTTAGGGTCAACAGTCAGTTTTCCAAGAAGCAATTGATTTAAAAAAGTGTGTTTGGGTGTGCGTGTACGTTAGGTCAAGTTTTATTGAGTTGCCTGACCGTGTGTCTCACTAACTAGGAGCATCTGTCCTATACTTCATGCTTTTGACAGGTTCCAGCCATGAGCATCTCACACAAGAAGCTTCAATTTGAGACCGTTTCGATGAACATACGGGGACAGCAGTCGATTTATCCATGTGCTAAAGATTTAACATTCACTCCATATTATAATTGGAATGATTCAACCCTTTTAGAGACCATAAACATATTGAACCCACTTCAAGCAGCTACCCTGTGAGACATGGATATCTGTGGGTACATCACACCACAGGTCCAGTCAAAGATTTAGCAGTGCATTTAATGAGCACCCAAAGAAAGATGATGTAAGTAACACAATCATTAAGCCAACACGATGCCGAAGTCTCCGTCTCAAAGTTGATCTTCACTCCTTTTGCGGATAATAATACCGTCAAAGGTTTGCAAATATAGATTCTGTCTATAATCGCAGGTCTTTTCAATAGGGGAAAGCAGAGCTTGCGGGGACGTCTTTAGAGTGTACAATGTTCACACTCTTGCTTTGATTCAATCCCTTCATGTACTTTTCCTTATTAGGTACATTCTGTGCACCCCAGACATGGAGAAACGAAGAGTTACCCTGGTTACCCAACTAGAAAAGGACTGTCGATGATCAGCGAAAAGCCATATGACTGTAAACATAATTTTTTTTTCATTCTATTATAGGCCATGATTGGCTGGCAACAAGGCACTGAGCCTATTTCTATCACCTAAACATACTCATGTATTACATATAGGCCCATCTGCCCTACAGCTTTTGTTTTCATGCATATCCTTCTGTTTTATTTATCTCCTCAAGTTGGACCGGCTAGAACCGTTAAAAACATCAGAACCAGATACAAGAGTGGATCTGCATGAGAGTCTCACACATCCTCTTTTTCATTTCGGTCCAAATGATAAATCAGTCAAAATCTTTGTCATTGCACACAACATTCTTGAGATTCTTGAGCTTCTAGTTACATGACTGCATGGAGAAGTGTGACTGGAATATTTCAATCTTAGCCTACAGACAGAAGAAGTCGCTCACCTTGAGGCAAGATTCTTGGAAATTCACTCAGTGATCTGTGTGTTTTCAGCTGAGAATCATTGAGTGTCGGAAGAGATTCATGTTGTTGCAGCTGGAACATTTACTCCAGTTTCAAGAATCTTGAGATAGAACAGCATATGAAGATAGTATTTTCAGACATAAAATTGCAGATGATGTCCATGTTTAAATTTAGCCACATATATGGTTTAATTTAATTCATATGGACTGCATTGGCTGGATCTGCACACTTTTGGACACTTAAATCACTTAGAAAAATGTCTGAATGTCATTGCGTTAGATAGGCCTACATAATATCTAATGATGCTAGAGAGATCTCAGAGCTACTGTCACTTTTCTGTGTCATTTTGCAATTACTTTTAATGAAACTGGTGTCAAGCTGGTTTTTAGTGGGTGTAACAAGTTCACACAGGTGTCCTAGAAGAGTAACCCCAGGTGTATTTCATCATATTACTTATTTGTCATATTATTATTTTTTTGAACATTTTGGACAGTATATTAGCCTATTTTTAAAAACTAGCTGAATTATTTTCTTTCACTTTAATAGTTTACTTATATTTCTTTAAAATAAATGCAACTTGGTTTGAATTTTTTTTTAAATAACCCTGCTAACAAGCTCTGCTTAAAACAGAATCTTGTTCTGTGCTGGTTTGTACTTTGGTGCTGGTCTAGCTGCTGGACTAGCACTGCCATTTTGTTAGCTAGCAAAATCTTGAAAAAGTTTTGCTGGTTAAGCAAGTTAAAAAGTCTTGCATCCTGTGTGTTTTTTTAACAGAGGATTTCAAGATATTTTTAAGTGGATTAAGTGTCCAAAACCTTTTATGGCCACATTAGACTTTTTATTTAGGCATATTTTTATGCCCATAATCTTAAAATCATTGCTTGGCAAGCTTTCTTCAGCACTTGATTCTTTAGTACCTGTTGTAATTTATTTCCGGCGATCGCACTGCAGATATTTACTTTAATTCATTTCTATTTTTATGTGCTCGAACAGTTATATTAATGCTTTCTTTTGAAATGCATACCTCTGAAAATGTCTTGCAACAAAAGGCCTGTGGAACAGCAAGTAAAAGCATTGATTTAGATCAGCATGTAGCGCTTTTGGACAATGTGATGGATGCTTTTATGCAAAACTCTTCTATGTAGCATATCACAGTATGTTTAAAAAGGTTCACTAACAAACAACTTTTTTTTGACAACACTGGAATGTAAGCCCTGATCTTTAATGATATCTTTATGATTTCTAATCTGCAGCAAACAGATCCTGTCATCATTTACTCACCCTCAAGTTATTCCAAACTTGTATGAGTTTCCTTCTTCTGCTGAACACACACATTCAAATGTCAGTGGCTACCAGCAACTGTTTGGTTACAGACAATTTTCTCTCTATATGCATATATTTGTGTTCAACAGAAGGAAAAAAAAAAGTTTTTGTGTGAACTATCCCTTTAACTCCTGTTAATTCCCAGTATTGGACATCCAGTACTGGATTCAGATCATGTCATTCCAAGAGCAGCTTGAGATGGAGCCGTCCACAGATGGTCAGTGTTGTGTACACCCAGAGCACAGTGAACCGTGAGGGTGAACGGGTCAGGCAAAGGGTCCACAGAGAAAGGATGTATACGTTCAAATGGGAGAAGGAGCACTAGCTGGCATCTGGAGCATCAGCGGCCAATCTAGTGCACATACCACTCAGTAATATGGAGAAATGGGACCACCGGGAATGTCTGGACATGCAAAAGAAGTTTATGCAGGTGAGAGGTATTCTCCTATACAGCCAAATTTCACTTGCACATTTCTGTCTAAACTCAAAGCCCACACACAGAATGGCGCTATCATCACCTTTAAAAAAAAATAAGTTTTTCAAAATATCTTCTTTTATATTCCACAGAAGAAAGAAAGTCCAGTCATACACAGGGGCGCGGGAAGATGCTTTCGGTTGGGGGTGCTGTGTGGGTCCGTGTTGGGGGGGGTTTGGGCGCTAGCGTCACGTGTTCATGAGGATTAGGCTAATAATCCCATATAGAAAACATCACAAGTAAAATTAATCATGTTTATAAAGATAAACATGGGTTTATTATAGCCCACTTACAATTTACATTTCAGAGATCATTACAAATAAAATATTAAATGCTAAAACTGAATAAATTTAAATGAACAAACTTGGCTGCAACCATGTGAAAACAGGGGGTGCTGCAGCCCCCCCCCAGCACCCCTACTTCCCGCGTACAGTAATATAAGTAAATGATAATGGAATTAAAGGGATAGTCCACTCTAAAAATGAAACTTCCGTCATCATTTACTCATCCAAACCTGTATGACTTTCTATCTTCAATGAAACATAAAAGAAGACATTTTGAAGAACGTTGGTAACCAAACAGTTTTAGTTTCCATTGACTAAAAAATATAATGGAAGTCTCATTCTTCAAAATATCTTCTTTTGAAAAATGAAATGCATACAGGTTTGGAATGACACAAGGCTGAGTAATTGGTGAGAGGATTAACCTCTCCCTTTAAGGAAAAGATTGTTTTGTTTCAACAGTCAAGTTGCCACATGTCATTATATTTAGGTCTAGTTTGTTTCATCCACCCTTGCCAGTGGTAAAAGCAAATGCTGAAGCACATGGCACAATGTTTACCTCTTTTTTCCCCCTCACTTGTTGATGCCCTAAAGACAGAACTGAAAAACATTTCATTACTTGGTGATGCGTTGTATCTAGAGTTCCTAATTATGTTTCTAGAGTCTGGGAGGGAATGTTCATTCCTGTGACTGCAGGCTTTCATAGACTGACAGATTCCTTGGCAACTGTTTCTCTTGTTTTTTTTTTGCCCTCACGCTTTTTTTCCTTTCTGTCTCCCTCTTCTTTTAATTAGAGTGGAAGATCAGTGAAATGCCAAATGTCAGAACCAGAGAGGATGAGAATATAGCATAAACGACCTTTTAAACTTTGCTGATCTTTGATAAGGCCACAAATGGTGCATCTCGGTCCTTTGTCCATGTTGCTTGTCTCACTCTACCTGGGCTGTTATCTAACAGGTAGACGCCTGGGCAACTGTGGACTGTGATGGCAGTATGTGATAGCTAGAGCTTTTAAGCACATCATCAGACAGACAAAAGAACTGAGATCAGAGGTGGATCAATAATAGTAAAAAAATATGCTTCATGTTTTTTTAAAAGCATTTTGTTGTTCTCAAACTTGCAAATCATGTCCAGAAAAATTGTTTCCACAATGCTAGGGTGTTCTGATGCAAAGACGCTGCTAGGTGGTTGCTAGGACATTCTGGTTGGTTAAAGAGCCTACCAGTGTTAAGTATTATTTATATACTATTATAGTTTTTATTAATATTTTGAATTAACTTACTGTTTATATTTTCAATTTATTTAAAATTACGTTTTAGTAATTTTGTTATGTGCTTTTGTCATTTTTTATTACTTTTTTATATTTCTATTTGTAATATTTAAAAAAAATATTTAATATTTATACAGTTTAAATTTATTTAAGTTTTAGTACTTTCAGTAAGTTGACAAGACAACATTTCTTATTTTTATTTTCTAATAAAATATTTTAAGTTCTAATATTTATATTTTATTTTCTTTTATTTCAGCTTTATTACAGTTACCTAAAGCTGATGATTAATAGGTTTGTAATTATAATAATTATAAATAATTATAAAATAATAATACAATTAATAATTGTCATTTTATAGTGCAGTATTTTGGTTACAAATTTAAAAATATATACTATATTAAACAGTAAATATTTACTGTATAATATATGAAATTATTTTACTATTATTATTTGTATTAAAATATTTGTATTTGCATTAAAATATTGAAAATATTTCTATTTGTTTATACCTGTCTTAAATGGTGCACACTCTTTCCCATTCTCCTGTCGACAAGGGCTTTAGCAATTAAAATTCACAGACTTGCCACTGGTTTCCAGGAATGAGATGGAGCAGTAGTTAAGAGGTGAATCCAGGTATTTGACACTTTTTTTTTTTTGTTCCAGAAACATAGTATCATAGAGCCTCATTTGCAGAATAGATTACTTGGATAACTTAGACTGCACTGTTTGCTTCTCTTCGTATTTACAGTCAAATGGGAAATAATAAGCATCAACTAGATTTTTATGAAAGTTTAGTTTGACATAGTTTGAAAAGAACCAATCCCCTTATTTTGATATACTTTGCTATGTAGTTCCTAAGGCAGTTGCTAGGGTGTTTTCCTAGTTCATAAAAATAAATAAATAAATAAATAAATATATATATATATACAGTAGTCAACATTTGAAGTGGATCAAAAAAGTTGTCCTAAGACAAGAACAGGTATTGCTTTGGTTTTAGGACAACTTTGATGAAAGGTTTTGATTTTTTTTTTGCAAACTAAACCATATGATTTGAGCTTTCATGTCTGTAACAGATATTATGCAAATTTTTTAGGTACTGTACACTGTAAAAATGATTTTTTGAAGTTGTAGATAAAACAAAGATTATTGGAGTATGTCTTACAAGAAAATATTATTTCAGTCTTTCTATTTTGTAAATGTGTTACTTTCTGTTTCTTTGTAATTCTTTGTGAAATTTACTAGCAATGTTTGAGTGAAAATGGTTTCTACACTAAATTATTTTCAGTGTACAGTGGAAAATAAAAATTGGCGTAGAAACAATTTTCACTCGGAAAATTGGTAGCAAATTTCTCAAATAATTACAAAGAAAAAGCAAGTAACAACACATTGAATTAAACGTGACATTTTGAAGTAGAAAGACTAAAAAAGAATTTTCTTGTAAAATGTACCCCAGCAATCTTTGGTTTATTTACAACTTTGAAAAATAGTTTGTACAGTGATAGAAGAAAAAGCATGAAGAATAGTAACAGTGATGCTTTGGTCCTCAAGCATCACTAAAACGAGGCTTCAGATTTAACAGATTCAGTTTCCTCTGATTTATCTGGATATATACTATTGCTACAACCAACTGCACAACATTCAAAATATTGATGTTGGTCACCTAAGACACAAAGACTACATCATTCTTTCACACACGTTCAGGTGCGTACATGCAGGGCAGGTACACTCAATAGTGAACTATTCATTCAGAGTAGGTTTGTGTGTTCTGTTTGTCTTGGCCTCAGATTCAAGAAGTGCAGCTTGAGAATGGCATCCTGACGTTCACTGTCAACAGCCATGCCAGTTTCTACAATAGCAAAATCCTTTTTAATGGATCAGCTGTCTTGGTGCCATTGAGAGGATACAATGTGCCTATAGCAACAACAGGGAACTTTGTTTAAAAATATCTATTCAAATGTGCATTTTAAGGGGAATATAAACAATGCATTTCTGTGCATAACAATGTAAGCTGTGTTGTTGATGTCCCATGTTTTCATTTATTGCCAACATTGTTTGCCAGCAATGAGAGAACCTTGGCACAGCAATACAATGCTTTGTTTAAGCAAAAAGAAATTAATTTAAATAAAAGCAATTGTTTTTAAGAAAAACGAAAGAGTGAGTGATTTATATTATAATGAAATAATAAACATACATTTTTCTGCCAATAGAAATTTGGTTAGAAACAGGTGTAGCAATATAAAGCAAAAGTTGTGGTTTAATTATAACACATAAATGAAATGAATTTGTGAGTACGTAGTATTTTATTAATACTTTACAGTGATCAGAAAACAGTAATTTGACACATTTTCTTTGTTTACTTAGATTAAATTTGAATAGGTCTAGCCTATTGGTTCAAAATTGTTGTACCAAATGTCAAAGATGGCAAGTTTTCTCCCATAATCTTACTTAGGATATTGAATAAGGAATAATTTTCCCTAATGAGTTGTTCACAATTACATGTACTGTATTATGAAGGGTAAATTGTACATTTGTAAATATTCACGTTGCAAATGTAAATTTGCAATGTTGCAGCTATCTTCAATTTCCAGAAAAAGTTTCAGAACAGGAGAATTAGGAGTGTCTTCTTCTTCTTTTTCTTCTTTTGGACACTTTTGGCCTGCTCAAATGAAGATCAAATGAGTAATCCACACAGACCATCAATCCATGACCCTAATGCACAGATAAACACATACACACAGAGATTTCATCTGATATTTCTTTTAACTGATTCGCAAATGCATAGATTTGTTTTCATATGTTCTCACTGTTGATTGCATAACCTGGGGCTAAGTAGAGATTCTTTATTATGCTACATCATGATGAGCAGTAAACCTGACAGGCCTTGCTAACTTTATGAAATGATCTCGGCTTTCTGACTGAATTTTTCAACAAAGCATGGGATCATTGACTGAGGATACAGAAAGAGCTTTAAAAAGTTACTCCAAGATTCAATTTATTTATTTATTTTTATTTAGGAAATGTTCAGGATAGTGTATTTTGTCTCTCTGCAGTGCTTTTCATGTTTGCTCCCCACATATTCACTCATTTGAGGTTTCAAAACAGTGCACAGCACCTGCATCTTCATGTGACTGTTGATCTCTATATTGCTTGCATGCTAATCATTTGTCGTGCAGTTTTTATGATTTTTGTATTGCTGTGAACAGTTGATTTTGTCAATGGGGTCACACAAGTTAATCATAAGTGAGTATCTGAAAACTTTGCCATGTTTACCTTTGAGACCAGCACAAATAGGAATGGTTGTGAGAGTGAGTCTGTCCAAGAGAGTGTGGGCGGATGTATGTGTGTGTATATGTGTACAGGGATATGAGAGTAAGAGGAGTTCTGGCAAAACAAGCATGGGTGGCAAAGGGAGAGTGAGGGACACAGATGGACTGCGTTTGCTAAATGTGGGAAAAAGTTATAAAAAAAAATGGATTAACACGTCTTCAGTCTCACAGCACAACTGCGTAGCCATGGTGTAGAAATTCATGGAGATTAAACAGCCGCAATATTTGTTGTATACATGGGCAGTTGATATGAAATGATTTTGGGAAGTTTACATGTCCTTTCTCATGTCCTGTGCAATTTTTCTTAATTATTATGCATGCATTTTTCATTACAAAATTCAGTTGTTATGCCACTGGACCAAAGCAAACAGGTGATTAAAAACTTAGAAAAGGTGGCCATAGCATCTAAAATAAATGCTTACCGAATACGTTTATATACATTTTGAACTATAAAATGTAATATATTTTATATGATAAAAGTATACAATACAATATTCAAAAGTTAAGAGTTTTTATACAGTAAACAATTTTGCTATTTAAAATAACTGTTTTATATTTAATATATTTTAAAATGTAATTTATTCATGTGATGGCAAAGCTGAATTTTCAGCCATTAATACAGTCTTCAGTTCCAGAAACATTATTATTATTATCCTGCTCAAGAAACATTATTATTAATGTTAAACAGTTGTGCTGCTTAAAGTTTTGTGGAAAACCTGATACATTTTCAGGATTCTTTCATGAATAGAAAGTTAAAAAATATATATTTTATTTGAAATACAAAATCATGACCCCAAACTTTTAAACAGTTTTGTTAGTTGATGGAACTGAACCAAAATGAACCATTGTATGAATGTATAAGATCAATTGTATATATTTTCAAGCCATTTTATGTTTGACTTGTAGTTTTTTAGCTCTATTCTGAGTTTACTTGAATAATGTGCTCTACAGTATGAAGAAACTATTTAAATTTCTTTCTTTCTTTTTCTTTTTTTTTTTTACAAGTTAGTCTCAAATTATTAAAAAAAATGAAATGACAACTACTGAACTGAACTGATTTTTTAAAGACATATATAAATAATATTGTGGTTCAATTAATTCTGTTTGGTGCATTAGCATAGAAACACACTTCACTTCATTTGTTACATACATATTTTGTTCCCCTAAATCACAAATAGGCCTATGTGGTTACAGCCTTGAACTGATCCCAACTTTCATAACATTCAAGATCTAATTCTTTCACAATCTTGTATAATTCAGCTCTCCACTTGTTTACAAATATCCAAGTTGACCCAAAACAAAAATTTTTACCAAATATTTTGTTAAATAGCTGCCATCCCCTCCAAAATCATAAAATGCGCTTGAAAAGTGGTGGAGACTTGCTCAAAAGCAAAACAACAGGAAGGAAGGAATAAAGAAAATCAATCAAGGAAAAATAGGTCAGGAGGAAGGGTAGACA
This sequence comes from Sinocyclocheilus anshuiensis, assembly GCF_001515605.1. Classification (NCBI taxonomy): domain Eukaryota; kingdom Metazoa; phylum Chordata; class Actinopteri; order Cypriniformes; family Cyprinidae; genus Sinocyclocheilus; species Sinocyclocheilus anshuiensis. The sequence continues at coordinate 865,919 of NW_015552591.1, read as the reverse complement.
GAGGAATGGTCTCAAAGGACTGCCTCTGCTCCAGAACGCACAGGAGAGTATTGACGGATGTCTGTTGGTCAACCTGAAAGAGAGATTCAGGATTTATTCTTTGCCACCTATACTGGCGATGTTGAATGACTTGCACGTTCCTGCAAAGTCGCTGTGCTCTTGTGGTGCTGTGCCATTGTGACTAGTACTTTTCGTGAGGGCAGTTCATTGAGTACTTGAGTACTCTTCACATGCACTGTGGAAAAAAAAAGAAAAGAAAAAAAACAGGGCCTTTTAAGAAATGTGAATTACACTAGTTCATACTGGAAAACACTGTTGATTTGTCAAGGGTTTGTATTGCAGCATAAATGAATCATGCAGTTACTGTTATAAGATTTTATATATAAAGATATAAGACTATGATTTGCTGACTAAAAGAAACGGTGAACAATTAAATTTAAAGACTAAACATAGATTTGTTACTGGGGACAATTATTAAAACGATAGAGAGAACTCAAAACATTTCTGGACATAATCAAAATCATCATCAAATGCCTATTTTTTGGCAAAGTGCACAGATGAAACAGCATTGGTGTGTCTGCACTGTAATACAGTTACTTCACATTCTTGAGAATCTGATCATTTATTTATAATAAAATAAGAAAATTATTTTGCTTAATTAATAAACGGTTACACTTTACTTGAAGGGGTGTGCATAAGACTGACATGACACCTACATAATCATGACATGACACATGTCATGAATATGAAGGTTTTTTATGCATGTTTATGACAACTGTCATTAAGTGTCATTCGCTCAGTTATGTAATTTTTAATGCAAAGATGACATTGTTTGAGATGTCTTTGTTATGGGCTATGGTTAGGGGTAAGGGTAGGGGTAGGGTTAGGTCAAATAATGTCATATCTGCATTAAAAATGACATAACTGAGCGAATGACACTTAATGACAGTTGTCATAAACATGCATAAAACCTCCTTCATATTCATGACATGTGTCATGTCATGATTATGAAGGTGTCATGTCAGTCTTATGCACACCCCTTCAAGTAAAGTGTTACCTAATAAACATCAATTGAGTACATGCATTTGGTCAAGATAAAAGCCTTTGGTGGCAGCAATATTCTACTCCACTTTTGCTGATTTTTCATGTTGTAAAACTTTGTTGACACTCTAAGAACCAGTTTCCGTGGCAACTGCTATTGTACCTACAATTAAGCTCCTAGCCAACCTTAGGTGATATCAAATAAAATATTTTGTTGTAGGCAAACAGATGATTAATAGGATACATCTGTGCTTGCTTATTATTCTTTAATGATAGTCAATTATCCCGAAGTATTCAGATAAAAAAGTTTATTATTATTATTATTTTTAACATGTTAAAGATTGGATATTAGTTGGACATTGCATAAACATTTAAATGAATTATTTTCATTGTTTCTGTTCTTTTCTTTTATTCCATAGAGATCTTGTGTTATAAAAGTACAATACCATACACATTTGTGCGGCAGAGGTACAGTGTATGTAGTATGCACATACAGGACTTTGATGGTGGGTGTTTTTGATTGTGCCAGTCTTTGAGGGGGCTTTTGTATGAGAGTTTGCATGAGCTGCAGGGCAATTCCATAAAGTTTAATTACATGTTATGCTCCCTGTGGAACAGAGAAGATTAGAAAAAATTAAAATGTGGTGCCGCAAAAGCACTCCAGTGCTATGGAGCAGAGCTGTGGCCTTCAGAGACCCTGAATCGTCCATATATTCCTATTGCATAGGGAGAATAGAGTGGGGTGGCTCCCCATTCAGTAAAAGACTTTGTGATTATTTTTAGTCAGTCATTAAGTATTCATAAATGCTTTTTGTATTATATTGCGCAATAGGCCTATTAGGTTTTTGAAGGCTTTTATTGACATTGAAGCTCTTCCCCGAATGTAAAACGGTTGCATAGACAGTGGGCTTATGATTTGAGCAGAGCTATATATGTTATATACAACTGTATATGTGTGTGTAACGGGTCTATAGTGTTTGTATAAAATGTCTCTATATTTTTTTATTTCAGTTTGAGTTATTTTAGTATAAACTAAATGATAAATGTTTCAGCAACAAGCTGAAATTATTGAAGTCAAACAGGTTTGGGATGACATAAGGGTGAGTAAATGATGACAGAATATTAATTTTTCGGAAAACTATCCCTTTCACAAAATCAACAATATCCCTTCCAAAAATCAAATTAGCACACACTCATTGTCTTTCACGACTGAAAGCAGCTCAGTGAAATTTCCAGTTAGATGACATTTCTTCTCCCTCACTTATTATGTTGCTGATTAAAACCACCAATGATGTCTGCTTCAAACATATTAATACATTACAGAAGTTAATAATAAAACTATAATATTTTTACCTCATTTCCAAGAACCTGATTTTGACATAATAACGTTAATATACATTCATATAAAATACATTAATAACCACATTTTTAACAAGTTTTTAGCTGGTGTCTATTTATAGGCTGTCTCCTAACATATGTAAGAGATGGGCTGTGCTGACAGCCTAATATGTTAAGTAAGCGAGATCAGATCATCTTCGGTGGTGTTCAAAGCCAAGAGATGCAGTCAGGGTCTTTGGCTTGGCTTGACTTTGTGCTATTCTAAGGAATGATGAACTCACTAATTAAAGTCTAATGCTGCTCCTTTACAGAGATGCAGCAGCCAGGATCGTTCCCATATGGCAGAAATGTAACTGTTATTAAAATGTTCAGGTCTAAAAATACTAATGGCATGAGGTATGCAATTACTCCAGGATTGTTCTTGGATTAACCATGGCATGTCTAAAGATGGAACAGACGCTATATGTTAGCTATTTCAAAAGGCTATTATTAACATTCCAGTGTTGATAGTTTGCATTCCATAGTACTGATTGTTGGTTTTCTGTTATGTTGTTGTGAAGTTTAGCTCCTCTGTCGAAATGAAAATGGTAACTCTAAGAAGAAAGTATGATTATTATTTTTTTATACTCGCAAATACACACACACACAGGACCAGGGTTTAGACCAGGATCCCAGTATAACTGATTTTCAGCATCAACAAACGCTAAAATACAGAGATTAAAAAAAGCTGTTAGCTAAATGCAACATGGCAAATCAAAAGATTTTTCACCTATAGGTGCAAAAATGATAGCATTTTTTTACTTGGATTTCATTAACTAGCTGCGTAACAAGAACATGACCAATTTAAGTTTATAGGACAACTAAACTATCAATTTAAAAAAAAATTACCGTCAACTACAGATGTTGCATCCATCGATTCCGCCATGTTTCTCATTGACACGCCCCCAACTCGGAAACTCTGGGC
>NW_015552591.1:861385-862369 GCF_001515605.1 Sinocyclocheilus anshuiensis | reverse complement strand
GTGGTGGCGTTCATGTGCGTTCAACTCGTAAATACGATCTATCCGACATGACTTGAACGCACCATTAGGCCTTCTCAAGCCGTGTGGCTGACTCATCTAATCTGCAGCCTGTTATGCATCAAACTAATATTGCTGTTGAGACAAAATGCAATGCCATCAAGTTAGCATTTTTAAACATTCGCTCACTAAAAAATAAATCATTTCTAATCAATGACTTAATAACCACTAACAACCTGGATTTAATGTTTCTAAACAAAACATGGAAGACAGCTGCAGTGCAACGGTCCTCAATGAAACAGCCGAAAGAGATGCATTAACGAAAACACTAGTGTGCTATTTATGGAGGCCATATCTTTAACACGAAGCATTTCTGCAGACTCTGTTGATCTTCTCCTTGATTCCTTTAACTCAAAAGGTAAAAATGTTATTGATGACATTGCTCCTGTGAAAGTCAACAAGAAGACTGGCAGACAGAAATCAGCTTGGAGAAAATCAACAGCAGTTCAGCCTTCATGCTTTCAATGTGGAACTAGGCAAAGCTAGACAGTCATTCTTCTCAAACCTTATAAACAGTAACTTAAACAACACTCGCACTCTTTTTGCTACTGTTGAGACTGACAAACCCCCCAAGTCAGATTGCCAGTGAAATGCTCTCCGACAGCAAATGCAATGAGTTTGCTTCCTACTTTTCTGAGAAGATCAGTAATATCAAGAAGGCGATTAGCACATCCCCAAGTTATGCAGAGGTCAGATAGATTCGACCGCAATATCAAAAAGAAGATACTATGTCTGCTTTTGGTCCGCTTTTAGTTATTATGCCACCCGCAGTTGGAATCAGCTTCCAGAAGATATAAGATGCGCTAAAACATTAGTTTTAAATACATACATTTAAATGCAGACTCAAAACTCATCTGTTTAACTGTGCATTTATTGAATGAGCACTGTGCAATGTCCGAACTGATTGCACTATATTTTATGTATGTA
>NW_015552591.1:844077-861019 GCF_001515605.1 Sinocyclocheilus anshuiensis | reverse complement strand
TTTTCTTTTATGTAAAGCACTTTGAATTACCATTGTGTATGAAATGTGCTATATAAATAAACTTGCCTTGCCTATATATATATATATATATATGTATATATATATCTGCAAATATGCAGTAACAGCTTATGCATGTTTTCAAGTACTTTTATCAATACTGTAGCACTGATAGCATTGAATTAGCAATACTGCCTGGCAGCTTTTTACAATTTTTCTGAATTGCTAAAACACATTTCTTGAAACCATCACTCATTTTCTCAAAGCCTTAAACACAAATCTAAATACTCAAACTAAATTCACGAACCCTCTGACTCTCTTTGTCCACATCACAAGTGATGTTGTCTTTTTTGCTAGACAAAGAGAAAAAACCCTCTTGTCTGACAGATCCAGCCTTGATAACAGTCTCTAAACCTTTCTCTCCTCATCCTCTTCCTCCTCATCCTCTACTTCTTACATGTACTCTTCCTCCTCTCTTTCTCAGATTGTTTCCATCTATTGTTCGTATCATCATTCAGTCACCTGTCACTTGTGCACTCTGAACTGGCTCATATTTTGTACAGTTGGTTTGATCACATCATTAGAAACAACAATGAACAATTTTGAATCGTTGTGTGCAAACGATGACAGCTGTGCTTTAGTTGTGTTTAACTTTTGCTGCTTGTGTTTAGCATTTTGCAGCACAAATGCATCACAGTGTGACGTGTTTAAGTGAATGAGAATGTGTTTAGATTTTTGCAAAAAGAGTGCATGAGATTTGCAAATAGAGCCTAACTGCCTGAACATGTTTAAAGTTTAGCAGAAAGAGTGCTTTATTCGACAAATTGGTTTAAGCTAGTGAGAATTTGGTTCAGAGATTGGGGTTTAGTGTTTTAGCAATTCAGAAAAACTGTGATGAGTATGTCAGATTAATTCTGACACTCTCTAAACCTGATGCTCAGGAGTCTAACCTTTCAAGAGCAAAATTAAAATCCATCCCATCGCTCATTAGGTATGTTAATACATGCAAACGAATGGATGCCATGTGTTTGACCCTACCAAGGACATTCTCTGTCCGCATCTCAGAAAGGCTATCTGCTCATCTGCCTTTTTAGAACAATTCTATTCCTGATATAAATTAAATATAAATTACATTAAGAATTCTTACTGAAATTGCACTAAATTCAATCCTACAAACTACATGCTCTATATGAGCTAACTCTCTATTTGTGTTCAATATCATCTTACCATCCGCAGAAGAATATTATTATAAGGAAACATTTTTATACCTGAGAATAAGGATATATCTCATTCTCAGTGACATGCTCTGACATTTCATTAAATCAAGTATAGGGCTTAAGAACTGAATAGTCATATGCAACTACACTGATTGGTGTAGTAAAAAGTTTCCCATATAATTACAAAGAAACAGCAAGTAACACATTAAATTAAATGTGAACATTTCCAAAATGCACTGAAATAGCATTTTCTTATAAACTGTACTACAATATTTTTTATTTGCAACTTAAAAAAAAAATAATAATAATTACAGTGTACTGAAATATGGTATTTTAAAAGAAGGATGTAAGTAAATAAATAAATAAATGTATTATTTGTTTGTTTGCTTGCATTTGTTTATTTATTTATTTTAATTAATTGTATCCATTAAAGGGCCTCTCAAGAATTATGATACACTGAAATGTCTTTTTTCAAGAATATAATGTTTTACATATCATGCAATATCATGCTTTTAATAGATATTTTTTTAATAGAATTTACTTTTTGTATACTAATATACTTTCTTTCTTTCTTCATTGTTTAATTCTCACATAGATTTACCAGGTAGGCATATAACCTATCACCTTTCTCATGTTTGATAGAGGCTCATAATAAAATATATTTATAATGTTGTGTGTAATATTTTATACATTTGTGTGGAAGACACTGTTGTTCTTCCAATGTAAATAAAAAAGTATTTTTAGTTAATATTAATGATAAAAATAAGTGTAGTATGATTAACGCATTTCTGGTTTGGTGATGATGAAGTGCTGCTTGAGCCTACCTGTGACTAGTGTTGAATAAGTGACAGTCTGTGTGCGTGTTCAAGGGGGCGCTATTGCTCTAGTTGATGATGCTGTGACTGAACGTGATGAAGCCCTGCAAAAAGTTTGAGCAGGTCGTGAAGAATACAACCTCACACAATCAGCATTTTATTTGTAAAAGTTTCAGACATGAAGCAGCGACGTTTTAAAAATGAAGCAGTCACTCACACGTGCAGTTTGAAGTCCTTAAAATTGTATTTACATGCGGAAGAATGCGAAATAGCAATATGTATATTGCCGCGCTGTCTGAAATGATTCTGCATCCCACTGTCGCTCAGCACTGTGCTCGGCTTGTATGTGCGCGCATCCAGGTGTTGACAGAGAAACCTAGTAGAGTCGGTGAGGAGGGAGAGGGTGTGTGTGTGTGTGTATGAGAGCGAGAGAGAGAGAGAGAGAGAGAGCGAGAGAGAGAGAGAGAGAGAGACAGAGAGACTCTCTCCTAGTGCACTTTGCAGTAAGTTGCGGGCGGCTGGTTGCTGGTCGCGCAGGGAACTTTAACACGCTGGATCCCAAAGTCCGTCTCTCTCACCTGCGCAGTTCGGAGCTGCCATGGATTTCGCGGCCGGATTTACTATCTTAATCACACTGCCGATCTTTCTGCAGACGAACGGCCTTTATATCTCCAGTAGCATAGGTACGTGCGGCTGCCTTTACCTATTTACACTTTCATCCCATCGCAAGATGTCTTGCCCGGTACCACCCCAGTGCGCATCAGACCTGGATGTTTGCGCACTGTCTCCATGCCTGTGTGAGAGAAACTTGTGGCACTGGCTATTTCTGATCTTTTTAATTATTCTCTGGACCTTTAGGAAATATAAACAGCCGTAGCATTCTCGTGTGCTGTGTCATTACTGTTTGTTGGTTTGTTGTGAAGTGTGTTTGTTTCACATGCTGCTGAAATGAATTCTCAGCGCAGCTCTGGTGTAGTGGAAATGTTTTGGGTGTTTTTGCCTTGCGTTTGCGATCTTTGACGGACGCTCTAGCAATATTGATCTTTCTGAGAGCGGAAGTATTGCAGGATATTGATTTCAAATAATAATAATAAAAATGTCCCCGTTCTGTTCTCATCATTTGGGAACATTTAAACAAAACGTGCGTTTTGCGTAAAGAAAAACAAAACAAAAAACTAAAGCTCTGAAACGGAACTTTTGATTCTGGAAGAGACAGATTTGAAGGTTACTTGTTTATGCTAACTTTCGGTTTGTTGGTGACTTGTAATGGTTATTTGTAAATTAGAGACTGTATTAAATGTGCAGTAAGTGCTCTCTTCAGAGATGCACATGCAGAGCTCAGCATCACTTTGAACTGACAAATCGGCTGTCTCAAAACTTAGCGAGTTGTTTACCTAGACAACATTGTTGGGCATCATAGGGTTCTGAGAGTCATAGATAATTGAAGCATTTTGAGATTGTTAGGCATCATAAGTGTGGGCATCTTAGGTGAGTGGAGGATTTTTTGAGCATCATAGTTGTGTGCATCAGTTGCATATAGTATTGGCTATCATAGGTGTATGCAACATTTTTGAGCATTGTAAGTAATTGAAGAATTTCGAGCATAATTTTAGGCATCATAGGTGTGTGCAATTTTTTTGTGCACCATGTGCATGAATTATTATTAGGAATGATAGGTGTGTGCAGATTTTTTTTAGAATTATAAGTAAGTGAAGCATTTTCAAGCATCATAAGTATGTGCAGAATTTTGCATCAGTTGCATTATAGGGTATCATGGGTGTGTGCATTATATGAGCATAATATGGAAGAGAAGCTTTTTTGAGCTTAATTTTTAGGCATCATAGGTGTGTTCAGCATTTTTGGGGAATCATAGATGAGTGGAGCATTTTTGTGCATCAGGTGCATAAAATATTACAGGTGCATGTGGCTCTTTTAGGTATCATAGTTGTGTGCCGCAAATTTGTGTATCAGGTGAATTAAATATTATTGTGTATTATAGGTGCATATGGCACTTTTGGGTATCATAGGTTTAGGTATGTGCAGAATTTTTGGTGAAACATAGGTGAGTGGAGTATTTTTGGCATTAAGGGTGCATGCAACATTTATGGGAATGCATGGAACATTTCTGAGCATCACGGGTGTGTTTGAAATCAGCTGAGCTGAACTGAATGTGCCTGTGATGCCTGAAATGCTGCCTTGGTAGGTTGCTCACTAGGTTTTGTGACACTCATTTAGGATGAGGGATCTTCTTCTGAGATAAATTAAGTCAGTTACTTTTGTTTTTCCCCTACGTGAGTCTGTTGTTGAGTTTCTCCTTTTATATATGTCAATATTGTAAATGCGTCTATCATGCATCTGGCTGTCATTGAAAACAATAAGACATATTGTGAATGATACATTTTATTTATCTTTGTATTTCTTGATGGGAGGCAGGCAGATGTATTATTACAGACACAGAACAACACACACTTTTCATAAAGTCTCACACAATCGGCGCACAAACAGGCATCATTAAATGATGAAATTAAATGGAAATGATGGTGTCAAACAAGTGTTAATGTGTTTCTTCACCTGGACCTATCTGACCCATTGCTCATGTGCATTTACTTGCTGCATGGAAAGGAATGTGCATTTCAAGTGTCAACAAAAAAAATTGAATGAGGAGAAACATTGTTTCTGCAAACCATCACATGAAAGTCAACAGTGTAGTGACATTCATTATAGATGCTGATGCACTACAACCAATGTGTGCTGTCTGACTGACTATCTTTGTGTCTAACTCAACGCAGATTCCCTGCAGCATGTTCTGGGGGACTATGGATTGGTGAAGCCCGTTCTTACTGATGCAGAAGGCCGCTTTCTGTCCCATGCGGTATCGGTTGGTCCAGCAGATGGGCAGTTCCGTAGGCGCTGGAGAAGAGAGGCGGCATCGTCCGACCACGCCCACCATGAGTCCGGAGGAGGCACGCCTGAGCGACTGTACTACAACGTCACAGTCTTCGGCCGGGAGTTTCACCTGCGTCTGCATCGCAACACGCGCCTGGTGGCCCCCGGAGCCAAGATGGAGTGGCAGGAATCCGACGGCACACACTCCGAGCTTTTGAAGAGCGACTGCATGTATGTTGGCGACATTACAGACATACAGGGAGCCTCCGTAGCTATTAGTAACTGTGACGGCCTGGTAAGTGGCCACTTTGGCCTTCATTTTGTGTGGTGTCCAGTATGTCTGCTTAATTCACACAAACCCGTCATGAATCTAATCAATACAATTAAAAATCGCTATCATCGAAAACAAACTTTAATGAAAAAGAAGAGTTGAATCCTTCCTATATTCAATCAGTGTGCAAATTGGGTGTTTTTTCGGGGTTATCAAGTATATATAGATTTCTTATGCATAGGTATTTTAAGGTGCTCTTAAGTTGTTTACTTCATGCATAGAAATACCAGATCCAATGTTAAAGGAATAGTTCACCCAAAAATGTATATTTGCTGAATATTTACTCACCCTCATGCCATCCAAGATGTAGATGAGTTCATCAGAACCAATGGATCCTCTGCAGTGAATGGGTGCCGTGAGAATGAAAGTCCAAACAGCTGATAAAAACATCACAATAATCCACATATAATCCACAAGACTTCAGTCCATCAATTAATGTTTTGTGAAGTGAAAAGTCACGTATTTGTAATAAACAAATGCATCAAGAACTTTTTAACTTTAAACTTCAAAACTTCAAACCTTCAAACTTCAAAGTCCTCTATTCTGCTTCCTCCATTACAAAAGTCATCTCATCTGAATCAGGAGAGAAATATGCACAGATCAAAACAGATTAGATCAGATCTAAACAAATACTGTGATGTTTTTATCAGCTGTTTGGACTCTCATTCTGATGGCACCCATTCACTACAGAGGATCCATTGGTGAGCAATTGATGTAATGCTACATTTCTCCAAATCTGTTCCAATGAAAAAAAATCATCTACATCTTGTATGGCCTGAGGGTGAGTAAATTTTCCTGCAAATTTTCATTTTTGGGGGAACTTTTCCTTTAAGGGATGTGACTCTGTAATGAGGGTCCTGCTAAGGTCCTTTATGGTCTAGCCTAAATTTTTGTCTTTTGTCTTGAGTATTTACAGTGAGCCATGGAGCTACCTAAAACTATCTGTCTCTTCAACAAACTACTGAAATGTTCTCTTAGTGTATGCAGTAGTCATAGATTTCCTAGATATTCCTAATACAAGCTGAAAGGCAAATAAATAGTTGAGTGGTAGAGTGTGCTTTATGACTTGTGTGTACTGAGATCTGTGTTTATGGCAGCGACAGATGTGAGGATTGGAGCAGAGGAACGGGCCCAAATGAGAAGCTCAGAGAGTCTGTCAGAGATCATGAGATCCATACGCCCCCTGTGGCTGACATCTTTATACAACAAGAAAGAGAATAAGAAAATAAATGAAGAATGAAGAATCTTTATAAACAGATTAAACTAAGAGGTCAAATAGATGATGTAGAAATTAAGTACATAGTACCAGTGAGGGTGTCTGCTCCGTTGGTCTCTTAGAATATACTGGTAGAAGCATCAATAGCCCTTGTGGAAAAAAGTGCACATTTTATTGATTGTAAAACGTGAGCAATACATAGATACATATACACACACACACACACACACACACACACACATATTCACACACACACACACACACACACACACACACACACACACACACACACACACACACACACACACACACACACACACACACACACACACATACATACACATACACACACACACACACACACACACACACACACACACACACACTTAAAAATGATCATTATAATGATGTATTAATTAGACATTGAAAGGTACTGTCAAGATATGTAGACTGAAGTACTGTATGAGTACATTTAGGATTATAATAAATATGCAAAACAGATTGTTACAGAGTTAGTTTCACTGAACTTCATTTTAATATCAGTATTACTAATACTTGCACGTAAATATATCCAATGGTGAATTTAAAATATATTTCAAGTACATTAAATGTTGTATAAAATTGCACTTAAATACAATGAAGTTGCAATAAGTATGAACTCTGAAAATATTATAACAAAAAAACATAGTATTCCAGTTGGTATGTTTGTATGTCTCTTGTTTATGTTTCATTTGCATGTTTGTGTCTGTTGAAGCCTGTAGCATTTCATTGCTCTTTATATCATAACCTGTATAAATGCCCCATATGAAGAGCTTACAGGCATTTCTGTATATACTGTGTGTGTGTGTTTATGTGCTTGTGCACAGGTATGTCCACACTTGTGTCAGTTTGTATGTGCTTGCGTATGCACGCTCCAGTGGGCAAAGTGCCCACAGGACTCAGGGTCATCCAGGGCTACAGCCGTGGGCATCTTGCATATAAAACAGCCTCAGTAACCCCATTTCCTCTGAGGGCGATACTCCTCAACAGAGAGAAAAAATGCAACCTTAGCTTCATGCCTCTTGATATTTCAGAAATTTGTTTGTAGAGAAGAGCTTTTGTAAACATGATTATGTTGCAGAATGAAGAGTGGCCATGCTAATGGCAATGTATTTTGAGTGTATTTTAAGTGTATTTTGGGTAGCTCAGAATATTCAGAGAGACAGATCAGGGAAGTTACACCCTGATTTACATGTATTCGGAAGCTTGTTTTTGGTTTTCATTTTACAATCAGGTTTTTGTAGTGGCAAGCGTTCAGTAGCTTCTATATAATGCTTTTTAATGAGACAGGAAAGCAGCCAGATGGAAGTAGGTAGACATTGCAGTAACCACTTGTTGTTCAAAAAACACGTGGAAACTCATTGTTCCATATCTTCAGAATATCTGGAACTGCAAGAAATCAAAACATCTGCTCATCGAGCACGAGGTCACGTAGGCTGAAGAGAAATCCACTTATGTGATATTATGTTTTCTCCAAAACCATATTTTTCAACAAATCAGAGGTTTACATGGTTTACAGTCAGAGGTGGGATGTATCCATGATAATCAGAGGGTCTTGTTTAGTAAGGCAGAACTGAAAATTATTTGTACGGTTTATCAACAGGTGTTTATCGATACAATATACAATAGAATGTGTGTGCAGACACATGCAGTCTTTTGGGATGTTATAGTTTTAATTGCTAAAGGTTGTTTTAAGGTTTTCAATGGCGTGTTTCTGGGAGTGTACATGTGTACTACAGTTTGCATTTAAGGGCTTAGTTTTAGATTAGTCATGACAAGACTCTTATAAGCTGAGAGGCCTATTTGTACACATTCTGTTTTGTAATAAAATGACAGAGGCCAAGATATCCTTTAATAATAGCAAAATGTTGACTGTGCATACATCTGTTTTATTGTGGGGCATGGCCCGATGTTGCAGGTTACGCTAGCACTTACAGAGACTCAAGGGAAAAGTCTTTATTGTTTTTACAAGCTAGAAAAATTAAGCCTGTCTACTCACTAGATGACGAGGTGCCATTTTCTAATATAGACAATGAAAGCAACAAAAGGCAGTGACTCTCTTTATATACTGTATGTTTTAAAAAGCTGACAAAACAGATTATTTGAATGCCATTGTGACTGGTCACCTCTTTTTGTTTTGTATGATTAATTAAATTAATACAATCAAGTTGGTAATGCAAATTCGCTGTACTGACCAACAGAAAGCTGCTTGGTTTGAAAGTGCTACTTAAATTTTTTTTTATATATAGTGTTTGATCTGGATTATAAAAAAAGCAGGGTTTCGTGATTCCAGTCACAGAAAACATTATATGGCTTCAAAAGTTTTGAAATATGTTATATGGCTTCTTTTTGGTGCTTTTTTGGAGCTTAGCAGCTGTGGTCACTATGAACTGTCTGAAGATTCTTCAAAATATTGAATTGTTTATTTCACAGAAGAAATAAAGTCATACGGGTTTGGAACGACATGAGGGTGAGTAAATGATGACAGAAATTTCATTTTTGGCAGAACTGTTTGTTTAATATTTACTACTTTCTTTTTTTGTCCATAATCTTGGTGGTGAGCCAGTTGGCATCTTTTAACTGCAACTAAACGAACAGCTAACTTTTTCACAGGACAGCATTCAGAGAACCAAACAGATAGGAAAGTGGAAACAGACAGGTGAAAGACACCACCACACACCCTGAGGGAAGCTTGCGCTCGTAATATGGTCAGACTAATGAAGACAGAGACAGTGTTGAGCAGCTGTGCAGGATCGGAGAGGACATGCCATGGTTGGTGAAAGACAAGGCCAAGGCTAAGATAGCAAACAGGCAGGGGAGGAGAGGCGTATCGAAGACGAATGGTGCTGTCGGCACTTTGGTTTCCGTACACAAGCAGGCCAGCGCACTTCTTCCCAGGGGGGACAGTCTTTTATATGGGTGTGCTGAAGAGTGGCCAAGGCCTAATCCTTTCACTCACTTCACTGCCCGATGCAATTATACTCTTGCCTCTTCTCATCTCTTGGGGCAAATCTGCATCCAGTAGTGCTCTCATACCATCAATCAGACCCTCTGCCCATCATCATAGTGTGCATTGCTGGCGTTAGTTGACAGCAGCATCAGCACCAAAAGGCAAAGCTGTTCACTAGATTCAATCATGTTTGACTTTACTCACAGAGCGACAATATCCTCACTAATAGGGAAACTGCTTAAATCTATCTATCTATCTATCTATCTATCTATCTATCTATCTATCTGTATATCTGTCTGTCTTTTGGTTGGTCTGGTCGGTCTGTCTATCTATTTATCTACAACACCCTTTTATTCAAAATAAAGGACTATCAGTTAATTTGTTGCTGCAAATTACAGTGTGCACTCCCCTTTAGATATGGTTATTGGCATTTGTCAAATGCAGTACCACTATAGATCCCTTTGATACCTTAGGACCTGTTGGAAGAGCTAATTTTTTCCTTAACACTTGGAACACATGTACGGCAGCGTGTCTAATTTTGACGAGGTGATGAATAGAGTCCCACGAGGAACATTAGCACTCCATTCGCCTTACATGTTGTGGAACATCTGTTTCACTTGCTTCACTTTTACTCACGGTTGGCTTGAAGTTCTGAAGCATTACTTGATCTCACCCAGCTAATCTCATTCCTGTAGTTTAAGATGGGTCTGCTCCAGGCTTAAACCATTTCAAGTCACATAAGTGCCACTGAGTTATTAAATAACACTTTTAACAACTGAACAGAGTCAATTGGTCATTTTAAGAGTTGATGATCCGGTAATGACACAGGTGGTTAAGTCTGAAAACACTGTAGGCTGATTACTTAATTTCTTGAGCAAAAAGCTCTAGCGTCACCATGTATATAACTGTGATGGTGAGCTGAGTTAGCGGAGCACAAGTGCCATTTACTTCTGAGTATAATCATTATATCAATTTTCTGCTGAGCAGCTGTTATTGACCCCTTTTGTTTGAATTTGTGTGAATTGGCTGGTGCTGGGCATGAACGAACAAGAGATTATGCTATGATTACAGACTCCGCCCTGCAATGTGGCTCTCAAACGCACAATTACTCAATCAAGAGGCTTTTATCAGCCAGTCAGCAGCTCAGCGCGAGGGCAGGAATGTTTCTCATAACCTGCAATTACCAATTCCTACTGACTGCAATTCAGCAGCCATTTCACAGTTTGTGCACTGAACACATAAAAAAGACAAGGGACTTCCCTTTGGTACTTTGGTACATGAGGAAATTCCACATGAGCAAAGACATTATGTAGATGAAATTTTAATAGCAGAAGATTTATGTCTGTATCAGCATTATCATCTGTATTTCTTTGACATTAGCAATGGCAAGGTTGTGGGTTTGATTCCCCAGGAACACATGAACTGATAAAAAAAAAATCATGTCAGTCACTTTGCCAAATGCACAAATGTACTTGTAAAATGTGTTTGCTATATATTCTTTATTAGAACTTACAGACATAAAATTGAAATTGCTGGAATGACAAGAAAATAAATGACACAAAGTGATGTTGCAGTACACTGGATATTAAATATAACAATTGCCCAAGTGCCCAGCTTCTTCTTTAAAGTCTATTATGGGAGTTTTATATTCTTTCATTAAATTATAAAGCAACATCATACAGACAAGAGTGCTGTTGTTCCAACAGGATAATTGTGATGAAGTTGCAAATGGTTGTTGTTATTGAGCCTGTGCTAGTTTACCAAATTAAAGCTGCTTTTTCTTCATAAACTGAATATTAACAAGTTTGGAGAGTCACAAAAATTGTGTCACAAAGGTGTCAGAAACACAGTGTTACTGACACACACACACACAAAAACAAAGGTATCAAAATCACATCTTTTGAGGTGTTTGACCTGATTTAGCCCTTTCTGGTCCAGAATGGATGACCGGTGTGTCTCACCCAATATCCATGGGCCTTGATGCTTAGCGCAGAACATTTAGCAGCTTGTTTACCTGGAGCTCCTGAGAGTCTTCTTCTCACTCCCTTCATTTATCTGTTGGGAGGTGTAGTTGGTGCAGTTTTATAAGCAGCAAAACAGGACGATATCACACTGTTTTGTACGCATTCACACCTCCAGGCTTCCAGATGCTGATGTGTTTCATTTGTTTTTGTTATTGATGGAGTAAAAACAGTGTTGTTTTGGTTTGAACCATGATTGAAGTGTCTTAAGTTTTTGGCTGTGACTGACTTACACTTGACTCTCTTATTAATGCACAGTAAAATCAGCCCATCAACCCAAAAGTTGTGATCTATCTGTCTGAATCCAAAATTTGTAATCATTGCATTTTCACTTTTCACTTTTAACTGGCAAATTGTTGAATATCGAAGTACTGAAACTTGCAAAACATATTACATGTCCTAAATATGTACACACAATCCAAATATGTTAATATGTTAAATAAAATTTTTTTCTGTAATTAAATGAATTTGGCCAGAAGTTAAGCATCAGAACATTGTCCCAAACACCAAGAATGTTTCCATGCTTATGATGCAAGACAAAGCTTTCCAATCTGCCAAAGGCAAGTACCCCACCAAAATATTTTTCTAGTCATAATTCCTGTAACATGCTGTGCATCAAACAATTGTTTACAGAAGCATTAGAGATCGGTTTAATCTTACTCAAGCAATTTCTGATGCCTTAGTTCATTTCCAGTTCAGATCGTCCCATGAGTCTCCAAGCTCCAAGAGTTTTTCAAAGCAATTAATTCTAGTGTAATGAAAACATGAATTTGCATGGTGGTCCAAGCTAGTTTATGATAGTTAGTACTGGTTTGGTGCTGGTTTAGATCAAAGAGGGTCTGTAAAACCTGGAGAAATCTATCAGCATTCCCATCCATATAAATGACAGTTTTTAACTACAGTAGCTAAAGCTTGGTCTAGCTGGTGGACCAGTATTTACGTGCTATTAAATAACAAATTGGAGTGGCCTGGTTCTTTATAGTGAAGCTAATTGCCGAAGGAATACGCTAGTTAAAAGTCTTCTAGGAAACACAGCATATGCTGGTTGTTTCAGCAGGGTTATTGGATTTTCTTCAATAAAAACAAAACCTCCCCATATTAAAACATGACTATTTAAGAATATGTGTATCTTCTGCGCTTTTTTGCTCTGGTAACGTGCTAATCATCATGCTTGCTGCTTTATGTTCCTCTTCCACGGCGAGTGAAGAATCTCACTCCATGGGTTCCTGCTGTGGTGAGATCTGTTGCCTCTCATGTTCCTGTGCTATTTTTCACAATCTCTCTGCTAAAAAGATGGCTTCACTTGTCTGTAATCCAGTTATTCATTCCTTCTCACTCTTGCATGCATTCTCCAGTTTTGTTTGCTTCTTAAGATAGAAGCAGGTTGCACAAGAAAAAGCTAGACGCTACAACACAGGTCCAGCCACCCAGGAGGAATGCGAGGTTAAGTGCCTTGTTCAAGGACACAGTGATGATAGGGCCTCCCAAATATCTTTCTAGTTCATGCCTCCAACTCTACACTTTGGTGAGGTAATGCCACATAGTCTGCCAGATAGTAGTCTGCTCTAGTAACCTCATAGGGGGCGCTCATGTGCACCATCCTGAATCGTAAAATCTTCACAGATACTTTCAAAAGATGGGAATCGCAACATTGCAGTGCAGTGCTTTGTTTTCATAACAGAGTTATTATAGTTAAAGCGGCCCATCAACCCAAAAGTTTTGATCTATCTGTCTGTCTGTCCATCTATCTGTCTGAATCCAAAATTTGTAATCATTGCATTTTCACTTTTCACTTTTAACTGGCAAATTGTTGAATATCGAAGTACTGAAACTTGCAAAACATATTACATGTCCCAAATATGTACACACAATTCAAATATGTTAACCCTTTATAGGGCACTCATTGAAATACTAGGAAATTCAAAATGTCAACCCTGCAGTGTTATTGGAGGCTATTACAAGACTTTTGAACTTTTGTGACTTAAAAAAAAAAAAAATTTTTATGTTGCAAATCAAGGTCAATGAAGTTACCATATATGGTTCCTCGCCAGTCTATGGTAATTTCTCCCCCCCAAAAAAGTGTATATATTTAAAATATAAGACACATATATAAAATATAAATAAACACATAAAACATATTTAAACTTCATAGAATATTATTTAGGCACATTTCTTCTTTTTCATGTGTCAAAATCACTTAGGCAACTACTTCTTTGACGAACTAGGGTAATTTGTTTTTCCAAAAAGTGGATATATACAAAAATATAAGACACATACATAAAATAATAAAAAGTATTTATTAAAACATTTATAAACTTAATAGTATATTTATTTAGGAAATTATTTTATTTTATTTAGGAACATTTTTTTCTTTTTCACGTGTCACAATTCCAGTCACTTAGGCAACTGCTTCATGGTACTCGATAAAGCAGTTGCGTTCATCATTGAGGCACAGGAGGACCTTCCTGACCCTGTAGACCATGTTTGACCTCAGTATGTTCTGCTTCCTGCTGCAGTACTTGCAGGTCTAGCTGTTGGTGTAGACAGCTGCAAAAGAAAAGTGAGTAAGTTAAGTCAATATCAAGCCCACTTTGAATTATTTGTGAATAATTAAAAAAACAGTAACAGTAAAGTGCAGATCTGAAAACAAAGAATATTGACATATAAACTGTAAATATATAATAAAAAGTGAAAAATAGCACTAAGTACTGGTGGTACCACTTATTTTAGCAGTAATAATGCTCACCTGCTCACCAATATATGCCATAATAATATAAATTGGGTTAGTAGTAAAAATTATAATAATAACAAAAAACTGTTATAAGTTAAACAGATTTCACTATTTATGGCTTGATAATTTCAATAAATGGCTTAAGTTTCCCACTGGATCACTAACTTGTTGCAACATTCAATGCACTATTGAGTGCTATTGTCCTACATTATAATGCATTAAGTGAAAAATAGCACTATAAGTACTGGTGGTACCACTTATTTGAGCACTAATAAGTCTCACAGTAAAATAAACACCAATATATTCCATTTAAGTATAATACAACTATTATAAGGTCATAAAACTGACCAAAATTACACATATTTCACTATTTGTAGCTTGATCATTTCAATAAATTACTTAAGTTTTTCACTGGATCACTGTATAATGTTATATCAACCTGTGACAACATTCAATACACTATTAAATACTATTGTCCTATGTTATAATGCATAGTCTGCCAGATAGTAGTCTGCTCTAGTAACCTCATAGGGGGCGCTCATGTGCACCATCCTGAATCGTAAAATCTTCACAGATACTTGCAAAAGATGGGAATCGCAACATTGCAGTGCATTGCTTTGTGTTCATAACAGAGTTATTATAGTTAAAGCGGCCCTATTATGCCATTTTTAAGGTTCCTAATATTGTTTTGGGAGTCTCCTACAGTAGGTTTACATGTGTCACGTTTCTACTACCGTGCTGGAGCGAGGAACAAGGAATTGCAGATATACACAGACTTTAATCTTCACAAAGCAGGCAGGAACACACGTAGCACATCATTGACGAACAATACCAGACGAAGAACTAAGAACCGGGAACACTTTAAATACACAGGAGCAAATGAAGATAATTAATAACACAGCTGGAACTAATGGAACTAATCAGGGAACATAATGGGAACAGGAAACAGGAAAAACCAAAAAAAGGCATAATTACACAAGCGAGAAAACTAGGAACACATAGGGAGGAAAACAACAAAATGGGAACAAAAGTCTGACAATAGTAGTGTACTTATCATTTGGCAAAAGATGGTTGCGGCGGGATTCATGCAAAAGCGCAGCGTTCACGCGCGCAGCTGATGATTGACATCTCCATTCACAGTCAGTAAATACCGCATGTGCTGTGAGTTTAACCTGCTTATTTTATGACTCCTCCGTATCCAGTTTAAATTGCATACATTTTGTTCTTACATTGGTGTTACGTTTGTAGCAATATACTAATATAACTAAAATAACTATTTAACTATACAGTATTTTATTATTATGTGTATCGAATAGTTTACAAAATCAAATGATTGGGACATTTTTTTGTCATTGAAATGGCTTGGAAAATGTCGGTGTTTCTTTGTTTGAATATGGCGCTTATCACATGCTGTGTGGTATCGGAGTTTGGTATCGGGGCATTTTAACGAGTACGAGTACGAGTACAGGAGCTCAGTATCGGTGCATCCCTACTAGTAAGTACTGGTGGTACCACTTATTTTAGCGGTAATAATGCTCACAGTAAAAATAAACTCCAATATATGCCATAATAATATAAATTGGGTTAGTAGTAAAAATTATAATAATAACAAAAAACTGTTATAAGTTAAACAGATTTCACTATTTATGGCTTGATAATTTCAATAAATGGCTTAAGTTTCCCACTGGATCACTAACTTGTTGCAACATTCAATGCACTATTGAGTGCTATTGTCCTACATTATAATGCATTAAGTGAAAAATAGCACTATAAGTACTGGTGGTACCACTTATTTGAGCACTAATAAGTCTCACAGTAAAATAAACACCAATATATTCCATTTAAGTATAATACAACTATTATAAGGTCATAAAACTGACCATAATTACACATATTTCACTATTTGTAGCTTGATCATTTCAATAAATTACTTAAGTTTTTCACTGGATCACTGTATAATGTTATTGACAACATTGACAACATTCAATACACTATTAAATACTATTGTCCTATGTTATAATGCATAGTCTGCCAGTGCTCAGTCTGCTCTAGTAACCTCATAGGGGGCGCTCATGTGCACCATCCTGAATCGTAAAATCTTCACAGATACTTTCAAAAGATGGGAATCGCAACATTGCAGTGCATTGCTTTGTGTTCATAACAGAGTTATTATAGTTAAAGCGGCCCTATTATGCCATTTTTAAGGTTCCTAATATTGTTTTGGGAGTCTCCTACAGACATGTGTCACGTGTCACGTTTCTACTACCGTGCTGGAGCGAGGAACAAGGAATTGCAGATATACACAGACTTCACAAAGCAGAAAGCAGGCAGGAACACACGTAGCACATCAAGATAATTAATAGCTGGAACTAATGGAACTAATCAGGGAACATAATGGCAACAGGAAACAGGAAGACCAAATAAGGACATAAACATAACATGGAGCACGAGGGGGAAGAAAACACACACAAAACAGAAACAGAGTCTGACATTACTCCCCCAGGGGGTGGGCGCCCTGGAGGCTGCTGCAGGACTAGGACACGGGGAATACCTCCAGGGCGGATCAGGCAGTCCAGGGTGCCATGGTGGCACAGGGAGCTCAGGGGCCATGACGGAGCAGGCAGCTCGGGGAGCCATGGCGGAGCCGGCAGACTAGGAAGCCATGGCGGAGCAGGCAGTTCAGGAGGCCATGGCGGTGCAGGCAGACTAGGAAGCCATGGCCGAACAGGCAGTTTGGGG
>NW_015552591.1:840695-843962 GCF_001515605.1 Sinocyclocheilus anshuiensis | reverse complement strand
CTGGGCTAAACTCGGGGACTGGAGCCTTCTCTGGGCTAAACTCGGGGACTGGTGCCCTCTCTGGGCTAAACTCGGGGACTGGAGCCTTCTCTGGGCTAAACTCGGGGACTGGTGCCCTCTCTGGGCTAAACTCGGGAACAGGAGCCCTCCGTGGGCTAAACTCGGGAACAGGAGCCCTCACTGGGCTGGACTCGGGGACAGGAGCCCTCACTGGGCTGGATTCGGGGGCTGGAGCCGACACTGGAGCGAGCTCAGGGGCTGGAGCCAGCCACCTTCTCCTCCTTAGCTTCCCCTTTAGGTTCGGGGTGAAAGGCGTGGTCGGTGGTTCCTCAGTCAAGCCCGCCGGCCGCAGGCTTGAGAATGCCGCGTCCGGCTGGCTGCTTCTGACTCGGGCCCGGACACTCCCTTCCAATCCCTGGAGGGACAATCCCTTCCCTCCAGCATAGTCCCTTGGTGTCTGGGAGGTCCACCGGGCAATGGTAGTTGGCCCCGAGCCAGAACAGAGAATTGATGGTGACGTCATCCAATGCCATCGCCGCGGTGAGCCCGCAGAATTCCCAGGCGTACTCGAAGAAGGGGAAATCTCAGCGGGCTAAGGCGGAAAAACGAGTGGCGATTTCCATGATTTCGGGGAGAAACACACAGGAAAACAAAAGATTTTAAAAACAAAAAACAAACACGGGAAGAAGGGGTGCCGCTTACTGTCCTGGTCTGGTATTCTGTCACGTTTCTACTACTGTGCTGGAGCGAGGAACAAGGAACGCGGAGAATGCAGGAGAATTGCAGTACACAGACTTTAATCTTCACAAAGCAGGCAGGAACACACGTAGCACATTATTGACGAACAATACCAGACGAAGAACTAAGAACCGGCAACACTTTAAATACACAGGAGCAAATGAAGATAATTAATAACACAGCTGGAACTAATGGAACTAATCAGGGAACATAATGGGAACAGGAAACAGGAAGACCAAATAAGGACATAAACATAACATGGAGCACGAGGGGGAAGAAAACACACACAAAACAGAAACAGAGTCTGACAACATGCATGCAAGGTCAAAAAAAGCTTTCCTTTTCTGAAAATATGCATTTAAAATCACCTCATCTTCCAACGATTCTCAAACGATTTGTTCAAAGCAGTTCTAAGATTCAGTCTCTCTAAACCCCTCCTTTCTGTGAGCCTATACTCTGCTCTGATTGGTCAGATGGCCCAGTCTGTTCTGATTGGTCTACCACGTACAGCGCATGTCTGAAACAGTACGCCCATTGCAATAGTTTCGTATTTTGAACGCTCGATAGAAAATATAAACATGAATTATTTGTTTAGCATCAGTGGAGCCAGATGGTCCAAATAAACTGGGTACTGAGGCATCTTTCAAGAGCAAGCTTTTGTGAATCCTGCTTTGATCTCCCCAAGATGTGTTACCATGTGATGTGTAGCCTTCATGGAAGTGGGATTCGAATTCCTGACGACTCATTTAGGCTGTTTAGAGTCGATTCTGTCTTTTGAGAGACAATAACTTTATTTATCGTGCACTTTCGGCTTTACGACTTTGCAGATCGTCTACATTCACATAGAGCCACATTACAACACTGCATGAATGGCAATATTCGAAATGGCATAATAGGGGCACTTTAACTAAAACTAAAATCCTAAAAAATTCCATTACTTGAAATAAAATAAACTTGTATAAAAATAAACTTGTGTAAAAATGTATAAACAAACTTATTTTATTTTAGTTGCCAAGGTAACATTTCTTATTTTCATTAAGTTTAACTTGATGTACCAAAATAACTAAAACTAAAACTGAAATAAAAAGTCTAGATATATTTTAAAATAAAAAACTAATAAAAAAGACAAACTTTTAAAAAATTAAAAAAGAAAACAAAAAAAAATATAAAAAACTAATTCAGACTATTAATAAAAATTATAATAGCACCTCAGTTATACTAAAACTTACATGAAAATGTAAAGAACTGATTTTGCATGTGAGAAAGAGGATAAGTATTGAATTCATGGGTGTTTAATTTATTTGGAGATGCTGTTAAGGCAGTAATAATCATTACTGTTTCTTTAATTCTTATTAAATGGATAGGTTAATAAGATGAAAATTAAAATTCTGTCGTTGTCTCACCATCATGTGATATAGACAAAATCAGTTGGAACATTCTTCATAATATTTCGTGTTCCACAGAAGAAAAAAAGTTAGCATTTGAATAAAACTGTTAACGTTACGGCAGCGGGGAATATGAACGTGCATGAGTTATTTTATTTAGTCTGTGTTATTTTAATGTTTCGTTTTTTTTTTTTACCTAAAACATAGACACTGATGTTGATGCGTCTGCATTCAAGCTTTTCAGTGGGCTTAAATAGATCACCCTTTACAGCAGATTTAGTTAACAAACAACTGACAGTTTAACCTAAATATGATTTTCAGTTACAATAATTAATCCTAAAATGCAACATTAGTAACTTACTTTTAACAGCATCAGACACGCGCGCTCACAAGATCTCCCAGTTCTTACTTGTGAATTCCAGCTGCAATCGTATCATTCCAATTTGTGAATGAATCATTTGGTGCGATTTGCGAACCGATTTAAAAGGTTCATTGAAAATAATCAGTTCGTTCTTGAATCAGGCACCGCTTCTGCGTGTCGGAGCACGTGATATATTATAAGGAGTAACGATATGTTTTATGAAATGTAGTAAAGTCAAAAGTATGGTCTTATGCTTTGGAATGTAGTGAAGTAAAAGTAAAAGTTACTCAAAATAAAACTACTCAAGTACAGATACTTGAAAAATGCACTTAAGTACAGTAACGAAGTAAAACTACTCCGTTACTGTCCACTACTGCAGGGTTGGAACAGCATTAGAATGAGTAAATGATGACAGAATATTCATTTTCAGGTGAACTGTCCCTTTAAAGGGGTCATATGATGCGATTTCTAGTTTTCATTTCTCTTTGGAGTGTTACAAGCTCTTGGTGCATAAAGCAGATCTGTAAAGTTGCAAAGACTAAAGTCTCAAATCCAAAGAGATATTCTTTATAAAAATTTATTTACAACAGAACAGCACAACCCAGATGTTCGAATTTGTGCAACGCATTTTATGGACGACAGTTTTTTGAATCTAGAAGAGTACAAAGCTGGCTGTGCACAAAGGCTATTTCAAAAAAAAGAAAAAAAGTGTAAATTCCGACTTTGCTATGACAATCTGGCGCTTCTGAATCAGCGACTGTAAGTATGTTTTGTTATTAGTTT
>NW_015552591.1:838608-840665 GCF_001515605.1 Sinocyclocheilus anshuiensis | reverse complement strand
AAAGCATGTCAACATATTCTGTTACACCAAATACACAAAATAATGATCTTTAAAATAGCATCATATGACCCCTTTAAGGACTAAAAACATGATTTTTACCTGTCCTTTCCAAGCTAATATCATACAGGTGCTGTAAGGACACGCTACTTTGTTGCTCATGTATGGTCTGACTGGATTCAGTGGACTGAATGTTTCGTGGAGACCTAGGCTTGTGTGTTTGATAGAAATGGGATGTGACATGGCCCCTCTGATTGTCTTTTTCCTCATGCGTGACAGCATGTTGCCTACATTCACCTCGATTCCCAAGGAAAAACTCTTTCTTTGCTCAATATTATATTTTCTGCCTCTTCCTCACTCACTCTCCCCCTCCTCCCCGCTCGGGGGCTCGAACTTGTAGGCTGTAACATCAGATGACTGATGCTGTCTCAAGTCATTCTGTGAGCGCGTCTATCCATCACTGCCTTAAGACTCGCTGAATTTCTATGGCCATCTGAGGCTCTAATGTGCCGCCGATGGGAAGAACCACATATTTGCCAGAAATAAGTTTCTTAAATTGTTACAGCACAGTCTGTGTTAAATGAATTTGATAGGGTGAGGAGGTGTTGGATTCATACAGACACTGTATAATTTGTGCCTGGGGTGAGGCGGATGGCATATGCACAGCTTGTAAGCGGCATTTAACAGATAGATTTACACCACTACTGTCCTAATAAGCATAATAAGATCAAAGCTCCTGCACATAAAGCTGTATTCTATTAGGAGGATTGCAAGAATTAGCTGTTATCCTCCAAATAAAGCTCTTAACCTTTGAGCCAGAGCACCTATGAATTGTGGGTCCCCTGTTTTGCTTGACCAGCATTCATTTGAGCCGTTTTAAAACATGATCAGATGTCTTGTCGTGGGAATGCTGTTTAGACTGAATTTTTGTGGATATCAGGCTGTATTTGGAACTCACCATGCTGGAATGGGAGTAATCTGAGAAACTTGCAATGCAGTTCATCAGCAAAGAGGTCAAAAATCCAGCTGAGCCACAAGCTGTTGCTGCTGGAATGTTACCTTCTTGTGTGACCATTTATTATTGGTGGTTCTTCAACTGTGATCACATTTGACCCTGAGGACTGTCTCATAAAACACACTTTTTTCACACTCTCACTAGTATATAGTGAGTTTATTTAATTAGTGTACTAACAGTATAAATCCATTACTACAGAATTTGTGATTTTTTTATCTTTTTTTTCCCCTGAAAGTTGTGAAATTTTCCGCCATAGCGCAATTTCTACCATATCTCAAATTATGCATTCTGTCAAGGAAAATACATTTTAAGGATTTTTGGAATAGAATGGTGAATTCATTTTCATGCTAAGACTACTTTAATAATTACTATTTCTTTTTGTATTTTACATACACAGATAAATTTCAGCTTGACTGAAAATAATGCACAACAACAAAAATTATTTGTAAAATTATAATTAAAAAAATGTAAAAATTATCTGTACATATTAAGTGATTTAATAATTTAAATATAAATATAAAATATAATATTACTTATTTTTTCTTTTTTTTCTTTACAGTCTCAAATTTCAGTTGATGCTTGCTCTTCACTTACTGTGTTGTCTACTTAGCTAACTTAAAAAAAAAAAATTATTAGAGAAAAAAATAGATGACAGAACAGTGACAGTTTTTCCATAGTAAATACTGATATGGTTTGTTTGTTTGTTTTCATTTATTTATTTTTAGATTCTCAGAGTTTTACAATATATAATTTTTAATATTATTGTATTGCATATTCATAGTTTAAGACTGAAAGTATGGGTCTGGGACAAGCAAAATTTATACATAAAATTCTTCTGAAAAAGAGCAAAAGTAAATGATGAAGGCATAGTTAAAATTTTCCAGGGCAGTTTTAATGTGACAAAAATGTAAAAAAAAACTTTTTAATGTAAAAAAAGTTAAATGTTTTAGATTGGGTAAAAATCACTCCCTGGGACAAGGTTGTATATTTATGTATTTATATATAACAAAACATATATATATATATATATATATATATATATATA
>NW_015552591.1:812585-838451 GCF_001515605.1 Sinocyclocheilus anshuiensis | reverse complement strand
TATATTTATCTATATATATATATAAAAACATATATATATATATATATATATATATATATATATACACACCAATCAAAAACACAATAAAACTGTAATATTTGTAACATTATTACAATTAAAATAAAGATTGTCTATATGCTTCCTATTGTATTTAAAATGTTTTTGTTTTTTTTGTGATGGCAAAGCTGGATTTTCAGCATCATTTACTTCACTCTTCAGTGTCACATGATCCATCAGAAATCATTCTATTATGCTGATTTTGTTGCTCAAGAAACATTTCTTATTATTATCAATGTTGAAAACAGTTTGCATGCCTTCAAGCCAATCAGAATCGAGTATTCAGACGGACCATGGTATAATTAAGTTTAAGAAGTTAAAGCATTTGTTGAGCCACACTCGCTAACGTGACCAATGTAAGCCAGCAACTGCTATGGATACAGATAGTATTAGACAGATAGTATTAGATCTCACGAGAACATGTTTAAGAGTAACAGTATGTTTGTATTTACCATTTGTGCAACAGGATGCAGTGTTAAATTAATACTTTCTAATTGTTTTCCTTGAATTTTTCAGGATTTAAACACTTTGGCACGACATCTGGATGACAATTACAAACGTCTTCATCCACAGTATAAATACTTTCACTTTCCTATCAGTTTAATGTGTCCTTGCTGAATAAAAGTATGAATTCTTTCTAAAAATCTATCTGACCCTAAACTTTTAAGCGGTAGTGAATATACGCTCTGCTGTAGCAAAATCAGCAGACAAATTCACCACAGCACTTGAGTCACCAAAAAAATGTTTAGAACACAATACAGGTCTCAGCATCATAAGCCAAGATGAGCTCGAAATATTGAAGACTTCATTTGCCAAAAGCACTGATGCTCACATTGAGATGTCATTTATTTGGTTGACATTCAGCTCTCAGACTCGAGTCCAAAGTAACAGAACGCACTGTCATCAGGTGTTGAGTTCGTCCTGCAGGGTTTCACATCAGTTTCCAATCAAACCTGGCTGTCTAAAATGACATGAGCATCACTGTGCCTTACCTTATTGATGCCCTAAAGAAAGACCTTTGGGTCTGGCCATATCAACCTCTTGATGGCCAATACTCCAGACAGCTGATTGGAGTCTTTGACGTAAGTGCAAACAGTAAACTCAAGGTTGAGAAGAAAGTAAATATACATTAATTGCAAGCTGCCTACCCCCTTTGCTTTTGAACTTTCATTGATGTGGTCACATTTCCAGAGACAAAAACTCACAGTATTGCATCCGATAGCACATTCCATGCACTCCGGGATATTTGGGCTGTAGTATCTGCTGCTGCAGAGCCTCAACATCAAGGTCGTGGTTGTATGTGACCCTGTTTTGGAGGCTGAATCTGAAGGCGGCGTGTGAGGGCTGCGGTAGAAGTGGTAATCTAGTTAAGGAGGTTAACTATGAGAAATGACCAGGCTTGTGTGCACTGTTTTGACACTTTTTCCTCTTCGCAGCTGCAGCTTTGATGTATCGCGGTAATTCAGTGTTTCAGAGGCAGCGCATTACCAACAGCAGGCCTCTTGTTAGAGGCAGGGCATCCATATCTATGGGAATAATGGGCAAAGTGACAATTCCTCTCAATACAACAACAACACCCCCACCCAACACTCTAAACGCAGAAATCAGACCTTAAAATTGTTTATCTTAGAGAAATGGCACTTGGAGTACCATCATCCTTAGCGAAATGATTGATAACATGCCTTTTATCAAAGCACTTGTCTGTTTTTTTGACACTACCAGAGATGATTCAGTTTCGAGACTCACATATTGTGGAAAACTGAAGCCGCCTGCTGGAGTCTTTTGTCACGGTAATTCAGTACGGTGGAGAACTCTGGTATTTTCTTCTAGATAAAATGACATTACCTTTTTTTCTCCGAGGTAATACCTAACAATATTTTGTGAGATAAATCACATAAGTATGGCCTCTTCAGTGAGCGGCAAACCACAGATGGGCACAAATTGTGTCTGCCTCTTGCTTATGGCATTAAAAGTTGGACAAAACAGCGCAAGCGCACAGTGAAAAGCTTGCACGTAAAATGTAAACCTGAAGAAATGGCAAATTCCAAACTCGAACACAAAAAACATGATTGTGTACACACTTCAACACGCTGTGAGGACAAATAACAAAACTGCATGTCCTGGCAGATCACACACACGCGAGTAATATCTGCATGCTTGCGCATATCTAAACACACGCGCGAGCTGAACCCTTCACGCACTTGAAGTTTTGACAGTCAGCTTGCTGTGTTAAGAAATGCTATTGACTGCTGGCAAAGTCCTGTCTTGATTGGCTGCTTGTCTTCGGACTGGCTGTTGATTGGCCGTCTCCTGATGAGGACGAAGGCAGACAGCGGGATAGGATGATGGCACACAGTAAAGAGGTAAGTTTTTTTTCTAAATTCATACTTATATCCTATTAGCGCTAAGATTTTTATAATACGAGACATCTAGATTGCTGTATAGGCACTTCAGTTCAGATGGCAGCAGCGCCAGTAAACGCAATTGTGACGAGAGGGGCGGGGCCGAGAGCCTGGGGAATGGAGCGAGGCCGGTGGAGTAAATGCTAATGCACGACACCTGCGCCACTCACCGGTCTTGAGTCCCACGGAGGAGCTCCGGAAGGATAAAAGGAGGAGTGACGACAGTGTTGGACGAGAGAGGACCAGGCCTGGATTTTATTTTGTGTTTTGTGTGCGGCAGTCGTCCGCGAGTGGCTGCCGCTTTAATTTCATTTTGTGTTTGTTTATTTTATTAAAGTTTTGTTCAAATGTTCGCCGGTTCCCGCCTCCTTCTTCCCGTGACTACGAACTGTGTTACATTGGTGCCGAAACCCGGGAGGAAGGAGGGACACGCTGCCAGAGATCCCTCGCCGCTGTGGTGAATCCGCGGTGCTATCGAGCATGGTGGAGCAGTTGCAAGTTAAAGCATTCGTTGAGCCACACTCGCTAACGTGACCAATGTAAGCCAGCAGCTGCTATGGATATAGATAGTATTAGACAGATAGTATTAGATCTCACGAGAACGTGTTTAAGAGTAACAGTATGTTTGTATTTACCATTTGTGCAACAGGATGCAGTGTTAAATTAATACATTCTCATTGTTTTCCTTGAATTTTTCAGGATTTAAACACATCTGGATGACAATTACAAACGTCTTCATTCACATTAGACTTTATCTCTTTTATATACTTTATCTCTTTTATATATCTTTATGTACTAATTTCTAAATATGATCAATATTCATGTACTTATTACTTTTCATATTATATTATTGTTATTAACTATTGTTATAATATTGTGTTGTGTAATGTAATCTTGAGGATTTTCACATCACAAGACTATGTTAGGAAGCAGCGATTTTTTTTGTATCTCTTGTAAAAGTAGATGATTTTAAATGCCAATGTGTTAATTGCTTTGAATATCAGAGCAAAATCTGGCACATACTGGCAGAGAGAGAGAGATCTAGTAAAGACTGTATCTAACACATTTGATTTATTAACTTTTCACATAAAGTGTTCGTCTTTGTCAGGAGTCCGAAAACGAGCAGCCAGTCAATACAGGATTTGGCTAGCAGCCAATAGCATTTGTTAACACAGCAAGCATATGTTTGGGCCCCGCCCCGACTGTCAAAACTTCTGCTGCATCCCAATGTGCCTACTTATACTACACCCTTAAAGTTTGTACTCTTTTGGTGAATAAAAAGTACACACTTTTGAGTGTGTAGTAGAAGAGTAGGCAAGTGAAAGTGAAGTATGGTGACCCATACTTGGAATTTGTGCTCTGCATTTAACCCATCCAAGTGCACACACACAGTAGTGAACACACACCCAGAGCAGTGGGCAGCCATATTGCTGCGGCACCTGGGGAGCAGTTGGGGGTTCGGTGTCTTGCTCAAGGGTTTCACCTCAGTTGTGGTATTGAGGGTGGAAGAGAGCGCTGGTCATTCACCCTCCCCCCCTGCAGGCAAGCTTTGGGGCATACATACATGTGTCTCCCACCTTTGCTACCAGTCAGCCACTCTATAGAGAACTCTTAAAGGGAAAGTTCAACCTAAAATGAAAATTCTGTCATCATTTACTCACCCTCATGTCAGTCCAAATCTTTATGACTTTCTTTCTTCTGTGGAGCATAAAAGAAGATATTGTGAAGAACGTTGAGTATTTTGATTTCAAACTGTATTGACAATAAAACCACTGAGACATTTTTCTAAATATCTTCTTTTACATGAGGGTGATGACAGAATGTGATTTTTTTTGGTGATCTATCGGTTTAAACAAAAAATGTTGTCTTTTATGCTTACATCTCAAGCTTGTTCACTGCCTCAGACATTAAATTGCAAACAAACCCTCTTGATGGTTTGTAAACCTGTAAATATTTTGGGATCTGGCTATTTGAAACCCTTATAACTTCAGTCATTCTCTATTCTAAGCGCTGGACTGTATGTGTGGATCTTCAACATGTAAACATGCAATTTTCTTTCTCTCAGCACCCAGGCTAAACTTGTGGGATGTGGGATGAGGTGGCTCTGTTGGTTTGACTAGTTGGTCCTGGCGTGGCAATGCACTGACGTGCCGTGTCCTAACCAAAGGGTCACTGTGGCCCTGTTATCCCCTGCTGGTAGATGTGGTAATTACACCATCTGGATGCAAACAGCATCTTTCGTCACTGATGTTATATCCATGGTTATATCCAAAAATTGTGTATAATTGCAAACATTTAATTATATTATTGTTCATATTTTATTAGCGTCTGCTGCCTTTCACATCACAGCTCAGCATAGTCACTAATGAAGGGTTTGGACATTGGTTGTGGGTAGGTTGGACAAATCTGTCTATCAAAAGCTAATATGGAAAATTGCTTTGATCGTTTGTTCCAACACATCTGTTTAGGATGCAGTGTAAAAAGTAGGTAGACCAGGTGCATGAAGAGTGTGTGTGTGGTGTGTGTTTGTGTGAGTGTGGGACAGAAATCAGCCCCATGGGATCCTATCAGGTTGGAGTCAGTGGTAAGTTGACTCTGGTTGATTTATTACAGTGATTTTGCTTCATCAACATTAATATAGAGCAGAATCAGTGCAACAAGCATCAGCATTTCCCTTATAAACTGCCAGCATGTGACTAATCAATGAACAGTCGATAGTGAAAACTGGAAAGTATCTCAGCCTCTCGTTCTCTGAAAATGAGCCATTTAATTTCAATCAGAGCTTATCGTTTACAACAGTCTGTAACGTTTATGCCTAATTATGAACTAAATGGAAGGATGACAGTTATTCTTTACCGTTTAATTATTTGATGTGGTATCTAAATTCCTCTTAACAGCAATGGATTAAAGTGCTGCATTCAGCTTTTTCTGATGTATGCTGGAGAGGGGTGTAAAAAAATGTAACACAGTCATGCACACATACACTATACACAGTGGCACACCTCATTTAAGTGTTTCATAATTGCAAATCTTGTGCATTGCATATTCATAATTACAAAAAATATATTTATATATAATTATTATTTAACATTTTGATGTCTCAGAGAACAATGAATAAAATAATAATGATTTATTTTGATTTGTTGGGGACTTGGGGTGGTGTATCTTAGTGGTTTACCCTTATCCGACCTTATCAACCCATAAAGGGATAGTTCACCCACAAATGAAAATTACCCAATGATTTACTCACCCTCAAGGCATCATAGGTGTATATTACTTTCTTCTTTCAGACGAATCCAATCAGAGTTATATTAAAAAATGTCCTGGCTCTTCCAAACTTTATAAATGAATGGGTGTTATTTTTCAATAGTCCAAAGGAAGTCCAATAAAGCACATCCATCCATCATAAAAAGTGTTCCACATGGCCTCTTGATGCAAATCAATGCGTTTTTGTAAGAAAAAATATCCATATTTAAAACTTTATAAACAGTAATCCCTAGCTTCCGCTAATTGTTGTATGCGCATTCACAATAGAAAGCCATTCTGGCAGATGATGTAGGATGTAGTCATAGCGTAAATTCTGGTGAGAAGTGACGAACACGGAAGCGCAGAGGAAAGAGCAAAACAAAACACTGGTCACAAATTAGAAGTATAAAACGAGAATTTGTAAAGAAAAATGTTGGAAAATTTCAATATAAGCCCAGAGGAGACGTGTTTTCCTTTGCTAAACAATGGAAACTTGCATATTGTATGTATTTTCTTCAGAGAAAACACCTTTTATTTGCCCAGCAAGCTGACTATCGGTGAATCATTGTCTATGTTGCTGGCTATCCAGAATAGTGAATGTAAAGCATGGGTAATGTTTATATCGTCAACAAATGGGACACTACATTTCATTTGAAATTCATCAGAAATGTGCAAAATCTTCAATCTATTTTGGCTGTAATAAGACTCCCCATAAAATAGACAAGAATGAACCTGGTGTCCTTCATGGTTCCTATTTGTTCAAAGCACATGAAGGCAACAAATTCTTAAAGGGATAGTTCACCCAAAAATGAAAATTTCCCATTGACTTACTCCAAGCTTTATAATGGCAGTGAATGGGTGTTATTAAATAGTCTAATAGAAGTACAATAAAGTGCATCAATCTATCATAAAAAGTTCTCCACATGGCTCTTAAAAAAATGCATTTTTGTAAGAAAAATATCCATATTTAAAACTTTATAAACCGTAATCTCTAGCTTCAGCTAACTGTCGTACGCACGTTCACGAGAGCGTGGCATTCCAGCGGATAATGTGATGAACGCAGAAGCGCAGAGGAGAGAGCAAAACAAAACATCGATCATGAATTAGAAGTACAAAACGAGGATCTGTAAAGAAAAACGTTGGAGGATTTCGATATAAGCCAAGAGGAGCTAAAGTAAGGAAACTTTGCTTCCTTTGCTCCTGTAAACAAAACTTGGTTCTCGCGAGACTAGCATATTCTTACTGGTGCTTACGCTACGCCTGTGTCCGAGGTCATCTGCTGGAACACGACTCTTTCGTGTATGCACGTACGACAGTTAGCGTAAACTAGAGATTACGGTTTATAAAGTTTTAAATATGCACTTTTTGACTTACAAAAATGCATTAATTTGCTTCAGGAGGCCTTTATTAACCCCCCGGAGCCATGTGGAGCACTTTTCATGATGGATGGATGCGCTTTATTGGACTTCTTTTGGACTATTGAAAAATAACACCCATTCACTGCCATTATAAAGCTTGGAAGAGCCAGGGCATTTTTTAATATAACTCCGATTACATTTGTCTGAAAGAAGAAAGTCATATACACCTAGGATGCCTTGAGGGTGAGTAGATCATGGGGTAATTTTCATTTTTGGGTGAACTATCCCTTTAAAGGATGCTTAATAACTTTAAAATACTAATATGCACTCTATATGAGTAGACAAGGTACAAAGGTGCCTTTAAGGTTGTCACTAGGGCAAACTGTTTCTTGTACTTTTTCCTCACTGTGCACCATGAATTTCTGTGTTTACTTCTATGTTTATGCTGGGCAGTGCTAGCTTAATCATGCTATTCACCAGATGGATAAAGTTTGCTGATCAGTGTGGTATGCCTTGTGACTCTGTTTGGCAAAAAAGTCTTGCTATCTGGGCTAAGAAAATTGGTTAAGAAGCCTTGTGCCGACTTCCGTGAAGGAATAATACTCCCAAAAATGAAAATTCAGTCATTATTTACTCAGCCCCAAACGTGTGTGCTGTTATTTTTGCTGTGAAACAGAATTTTTGAAGAATATTCATGCAGTTATAGTAAATAATCTGATTTTACAGTCTCATAATGTTCTCGAGATAGAAGTTATAATAACTGAATTGTGTAGTTGTAGTCTTGCAACAGTGATACATTGGTTTGGAAATAACTTCATCATTATGTAACACCATCTTTTACATTTTCAGTAAATTTGATTTTGTGTGTATATATACACATTGCATTATATATATATATATATATATATATATATAAGACTATTTTTATATAAACATTTGTACACAGTGTGAATGCTAAACAGTCTGAGAATGATAATCCATCATTACCTAGAGATGCGTCATTACTGACTTCCTCATTATTTCTTCATTTTTAGCCAATTGTGTAATTGTGCTGTACATTGTGAAGGCTGTGGGCAAAAGGCTTGTGTTTTCAGCCTGAAGTATTAGACACCGCAGTCATGTGACACGTCCACCCTGCCCCTTCATCTCTGATGAAGCCTGAGACCGAGCAAGGAATATATTAAGGAGGACTAAAGGCGTTGCCTTGCCAACTGGAAGGAGAGTTCCCACTCTTGACTTCTTTACCACCATACCAAATGTAGTATCATTAACCAATTCAATTTTATGTATATATAGATTAATACAGGGTTATATAACCCACACTGCCTTTATAGGTAACCTATATAATAGAAGCTGTAGCGGGATATATAATACCTGAACAGTTTCTAGGGTGTACAAGTATACACACACTGGTTGTCCCTCTTGTCTCCGTGTTATTGCTGGAGCGGGGCCCAGTACAGCAGGCGAGGTGCTATGCAGGCCATTTGCATTGACATATTGACACCCTTGTCAGGATTTATATGTACAGCGTGGCATGCTGGCTGAGGCGAGGACAGCGGAGAAGAGCACAGACATCCCAATCAAGAGATCTCACTTCTCCAAACCACACTGAAACTGAACATTTATCAAGTGCTCGGGTCTTATTTTCGTCAGATATGTGTGTTTGAGAATCAACAAAGCTCTAAATTAAATTTAAACCTGTTAACGAGTTCATGAATAATGATATTATCTGATGCTGCATGTTCAGGAGAATATTATTTCAATGTTCTCTCTTTGTCCTCCTTCATTCTCGACTAGACTCCCTTGAGGTCCCTGCATCATTACAAAACTCGAGGCTGAGTTGCACATAATCAAATATTTGACGTAATGAGGCTTTTTAATTACTCTTCCCTGCCTGCAGTATCAACATGCTGATCCTCTCATTCATTTCCAGAGCCATTTGTCATACAGTTGACATGCGGTTATGGATACTTCTGTAGCGAATCAGCTCATGGGGAAATATGAATAATTAATCATAACTAGTTATAATTAATTATAAATATTTAGATCCGCTGTAGATATTTAGCTGACCTCTCAGGGTCAACTGTCTGTCAATTCTAAGAACGTTAATTTCCTGGTTAAGGGAAATAACTTTCTTACTGTACAATTCTACAAAGAGCTTGTAGCATAAATGGTAGGATTACATATAGGTAAGATGACAGGAACGAGTAGTTCTATCTTAAGCCTGCATAAAACAGTATAAAATCTCAAAGACAACATACACAATGACCTGAAGGATATGTGTGTTCATTCAAAGAAAGGTTTTCCTATGGATTAATTAGTATAAAAGTCCATTTCTACTGTGCATTGTGCCTCTTGCTATGGAACATGCAGTGATTTTCCCTGCTTCGCATTCCTCTAGGCAATAAACCCAGTGATATCAGCGTTGGTTGCCATGGAACCAGAAGCCTGTTCTGCCCTCCTGCGGTGTTACGCATTTCGGGGGAAGGGTCCATAGGTCCTCATATGGCTTGTTAACTGAGGGGGGTTACAGAGTATTTGTTAAATATAGCTAACAAAATATATATTGTGTGTTTGATTGGTCCAGACGCTACACTTCCCATGGTGCATTTTGGGGCTGCATGAAGCTGGCTGTGGTACTGTTGGGCAGAATAGAATTACTGTTTATGGACGGGGATATTGGTATATACTTTGAACATCAAGACATGAAGGATTTGACAATATAAAAATTAAAAGATGAAACAACTGATGTTTTCATGCTTTTGCAGTTATGCAGTGATAACAGTACAAGCTTGTCTGACATATCTAATTCTGTCTATACACTTTGTGTGAATATCTATCTATCTATCTATCTATCTATCTGTCTGTCTGTCTGTCTGTCTGTCTGTCTGTCTGATGGCATCTATTGCTTTTGTTTTGGATTCTTGTTTTGCAACACTGGTCGCATTGGATTCAGTGTGAGATTTTACTGTTCAGTGTCTGAATAAATTAGCATGAAACACCAGACAGTCGTAATAAGGGCCGTCATCCATGTTTCAGTGTGAAATGTGCAAAGTCTGTGCTAAAAAATATCATTATACAAACAGTCTGCTTGCTGCAATTTCCCAGGGTACCTGCATTTTTGTGGGTTTGTTAGAGATGTTCCTGAAGTCCTTTACAGCAGCTGAGGCTTAACTTTACAGACATAACCTTGGTGGAAACTGAATGCAAATAAGATGGGCTTGTGCAGCGTAGTCAAAAACGCTGTTCATCTAACACTGCTTGCTTTCATTAACATGTTCTTGTAAACAATGAACACACCTGTAAGTGATAAACATGCATTTAAGTTTAAGTTTATACTCTTATTTGCATACAATTAATTATGAGGTGCAATGCAACAACTCATTTCTTGCATTTTCAGCTAGTTTTTGCTTTTATAATTTTCACACATATTCTGTTTAATTTCTCTTGGGCTTATATGATATAAAAATATATTTTGCAATTTTTTTAAATCTTACAGTTTTTCTCAGTTGCTTCGGTACATTTCTCGGATCATCCTTGACATTTGCAAAACAGTAAGTGCATTTCTCAAAACAACTCGTACAAATAGCAAAACACCATGGATTACCTGCAAAAGCCAGTCTCTTGCTCAAAATCCTTAGTTCATCTCTCAAAAATAAATATCTTTGTCAATGAACATGTCAGTGCCATCAGAATGACAAGTCCTTGTGTCATTGTGTACGGATAAGACAGTCAAATTGCTTAGTCATGTTGTCAATATAACAGTGTACTCTGGAGGGATGTTCTGATGTAAACTATGGCTACAGTTTTGATGACAATTATTGTAAATTGTAGGTTACACCTTAGTGTATGTGGGAGTTTGATTGCAAGAGACTGGACAAGATTCACATTTATGCTTTTACTGTTTGTACTGTAATTTGTTGACAGACCATGTCATTGAGATACAGAAAGGAAAAGACAGCACTACATAGCACAAAGAAAACAAAAAACAAAAGTAGAAATGTGAACATAGGACAATCTCCTTAGGGAAAACTGTACATGCAGTGCTAGGAATTACAGTGCAGTCTTCCTACACCTCCTGACGTTCCGATCTGTTGGGCCACAAATTCTCATCCACATCACAACGAATATCTTCTCTTGCGATGCAGCGTGGAAAGAATCTTTTAGAGTGTCTTATCCAGCCTCTGCAGGCATCTGCTGTGATGTCATCACACGCTGCATCCATGGCAGCCAGAAGGGTCATCTGTGTATGTGGCTGGCGATCATATACTTTCCATCTCCATGCTGAGAAAAATTCCTCAATGGGGTTAAGGAATGGAGAGTAGGGTGAGAGGAACTCCATCAGCATCCTGTTGTGGGCTGCAAACCATTGCCTGATGATGTTGGAGCGATGGAAACTGACATTGTCCCAAACTATCACGTACTTTGGCAGGTCATCTCCAATCTGACCCCTCTCTTGTTCAGGGATGAGATCCCTGTAGAGAGTGTCTAAAAAGGTGACAAGACACTCTGTATTGTATGGCCCAATAATGGGAATATGCGTTAGCACACCATTCTCAGAGATAGCAGCACCCATGGTTATGTTCCCGCCCCGTTGGCCTGGCACATCAACTGTAGCTCTGTGGCCGATGATATTTCGACCACGCCTTCTGCGTTTCGTTAGGTTGAAGCCAGCCTCATCCATGTAGATGAAGCTGTGCGGTGGTTCACTTGCTTCCAGTTCCATTATACGCTATATCCAGAAGACACAAAATGAGTTTTATGAATTACATGCATTTTCATTTTGGCCAAGATACAGTTACATCAAATGTATACAGCACATATTGCATCTTCTTTTCTACAGCCATAACAAATGTGTAAAGGTCACACTTACTGTACTGTATATCACTATACGATGTTGTACTGTTTACTGTGAGGTACAGTTGCTGCATGCTCATACATGTTTTACCTGTACATACTGGTAGCGCAGCTCCTTCACTCTTTCACCATTTCTTTCAAATTTCAAACAGTGTACAGCTGCTTCATATTCATTTGGTGTATTTTCAGCACCCTGTCAATGGTTGAGATGCTGACTGTTTGGATGTTTTCAAAGATGTTGTTGTCCTCTATAATGGCACTCTTTATCTCCCTTAGTCTTATGGCATTGTTTTCTACAACCATGGTGCAAATAGCCTCCTCCTGTTCAGGTGTGAAAAGGGGCCCTCTGCCACCCCTGTGAAGTTGTCTTGCAGTCCTATGTGGAAAAAATAACAATTTTTTCCACATTTTTTAAACAAACAATGCAAAACACAAAATTGAGTAAGATAAAATGTCACTGCTGTTTAAAGTAGACTTACTGTATATTGTAAAATGCAAGTGGAATACTGTAATATTGTATGAAGCATTACAGAAAGTATACAGTATTACAGTACAGTGCCTATTGTTAGATTACATACCTGTTCTGTCGACGAAAAGTCTGAATGATTGAGGACACAGTTGTTCTCCCAACATTTGGCTGCACCCTTCGACCAGCCTCAACCATTGTGAGGCCGTGATTGACAACATGATCCACAATTGTAGCCCTGATTTCATCAGGGATCCGCCTATGTACTTGGCCTCTTCTTCCTCTTCCCCTGTTTTGTCCCCTTCCCCTTCCTCCCCGCACCCTCACCCCTCTTCCACGAGGCTGACCTTCCATTTCTGTGTCACAGTATTGTAGACTTCCATTGTCAGACATTGAAACATTGTGTTGTGCTCCGGCTATATATATACTTGCCAGTTGATGGTTCATGAGATGCACCTTCGTTAGAGAAAATCAAGATTCACCTGGGAGCAATTTACCAATGCAGGACAGATTTAGAAAAAAAGTCTAATGGAAATGTATAGAAATATGCTTGACATATTATGACAACTTGTTCAACCATTTTGCATGTAAAGACTTATGCTATGAACTAATGCCTAAATGTTGTGGGGGGTGAGACTATTCAACAGAGACCCATTATAATACATTTTGATCAACATGACATAAGCAATTGATAATGTAGGAAACAGCAGAGAATTGTACATAATCATTTGCATGGATGTACCAAAGCATTTGCAACTTGTTCAAAGAAATGAGAAACTGCTTTTTTGATGTGCACAAGTGACCCGACACAATGATGTGAAGATTGAACAGGTAGTTTTGAGAATTTCAATTCTGATCTGAGAAATGTACCAAAGCGACTGAGAAAAACTGTAACACTTGCATAAATGTTCACATTCTATTGAATAATCATACTTTATGTATTTGCAGGCCTCAAATAAAAGTTGCAAGCAGAGTGGGCCCAATAATAATAATAATAATAATAATAATAATAACAATAAACATTTTTCTATGTGAATTACAGTTCTTCTTGAATGTAGGAGCTTGGAAGATCTGCAGTCCTGCTCTTTCTGTATTCCCCAAACACACATCCTCTGAGACAAGCCATGGCAGTCTCGCAGGTTTCCTGTCTTTTTTCCCACATGTGTGGAGATAAAATTCTGTTCTTAGATGAAAGTAGGAAGGAAAAAAAGCATGGCACCAGCATGGATGGAGTAGGACAGGAAAATGAATGTGGTTTTTGCTCATTAAAATTGTGGAGTGATGACAGAAGGATAGATAAAATGAAAAGGCTAACTAGAGGTTTTCGCTTTGCCTTAAGGGTCCGTCACAGCTTGGGGAGGGAGTGGCAGAGCCCAGGGTATTAGGAAGCCCACCAAATGTCAATGATCTCTGTATGATTTAAAAGGCAGAATGGAGATATCATTGGAGATATCTGGTACAATCACAGTAATAGGGGGTAATGAGGGATTTCATAATGTTAGATCTGGTGAGCAATTGAGAGAGATAAAGAAACAAACAAACAAAAAAAAAAACAGAAGAACAGGCAAGAT
The DNA here is from genome assembly GCF_001515605.1 of Sinocyclocheilus anshuiensis. Taxonomy (NCBI): domain Eukaryota; kingdom Metazoa; phylum Chordata; class Actinopteri; order Cypriniformes; family Cyprinidae; genus Sinocyclocheilus; species Sinocyclocheilus anshuiensis. The sequence continues at coordinate 824,494 of NW_015552591.1, read as the reverse complement.
GACAAGATGAGAAGGACAATACCATCAGGGGATGCTGGTGTGCTGGAGTTCCTTAATCAGCAAGACTTTCTTAGTCAACGAGCATGACCAGATAAACCATGCTGATTGACCAGCATCAAACCAGCATGGGAATTCATGATGAAGGTTCTTTTCAGCAGTGTACTTATTCTTGTATGAATTTAATTTACTTTTATTACTTTTAGACATTGCAGTTTGAGTGTTTATGATTAAAATAGACTAGATGTGTATGCAATCAATTATGTTAGAGTAAATAATAATTCATGGATGAACTTAATTCAGTTGTGTTCAGTGGTTCCACACAATGGAAATGGGCTTTCTATAACACTGATTGTAAACTTGTATAGTGGAAACTGAGCTGAATAACTGAACTGAGTAGCAACAAATAAAATTAGGCATGTCAAAGTAACGCTGAATCTTTAGCTGTCAACTACTAGGCACGCTCTCAGAAAAAAGGTACAAAAGCTGTCACTGGGGTGGTACCTTTTCAAAAGTTACACTTTTTTTTATCCCTAAAGGGTGTTAAAATAAAAATAGCGATTAAACCTCCATCCAACCAGTTATAATTGAAATGGATTAATAAAACTTCTATTTTACAAGTTTGAAATTTTGACAAAAAAATCAAGACTTACATTGAATTAGCTTGTTTTAATTGACTTAAATTGAGAAAGCAGCAAAAATGCCTCTCTTGAGTGTAAGAGAAGTGATGTGTTCATGAGTAATGTGAGCGAGAGCCCTTATGACCTGTTGATGCTCAGTTACCAGGGCAGCATTATTTTGTTGGAATCTGAGGAGATGCACAGAGCAGACTTGAGACGAACCGTCCTTGCAGTGACAGTCATCATGCACACTCTCAAAGAAAGCTTTTTTTGAAACACAATATCACTGGAAAAGGTTTGCAAACTGCAAAAAAAACAAAAACAATAATAATAATTCTATATTAATCTGTGCTTTATATATAAATGTTTTATCATACACATTTTGTAGTATCAAAATACAAAAATACTGATTAAGGAAATTATTTTTGCTGTGTCAGTACATCATCCATTCATGTTTCATGTTTTAGAACAGGGCTAAAGAGCAACATTATATATTACGATTCTCCTGTGTGCCCACCACCAGTTTGTCAATGGAGTTCTTTCATACGAAAAACACCAAGCTCACTAGAAAGTGTCCCTCTTCCATTCAGCAAGGCATTTGATGCCATTCATGTCAACATGAGGCATCAAAAGCCAAACAAGGACCCAAGCAGAAGCACACTTGGCTAACTGTGGCTCCTCTCGTTCACTTTTGCTGAGATACACAGTGTTGGTGGAGCTCTTGGCCAGGCTTGAGCTTTTGATGTATCGGGTGGTAAGCTATTCTCGCAGCCTGCTGCAGATGGAATTTCTGGGCTTTTAACCAGGGTGGAGGGGGTTGAATGGTGTGTGAGAAGACAACATGGAAGAGAAACAATTGGAAAGGGTGAGTCCAATGGTTTATCAGATCATCTTCTACTCTTTTTCAACCATGTCTCCATAATTTTCTTTTTGTGATTAGTTTTTAGTGCATAAAATAATTGAATTGAATTTTAATTGCATGATGTGCTTATTAATTAATTAAATTGCTTTCAATGAATCACATATGGTTGAATAGAAAGGTCTCCAAGTAAGATTCGACACATTAAATTAGGTTATTGTGGCAGATGCATTTTATAAATGAAAAGATGTTACAAAAATGCCTTTATAAGTCTATATTATTTATTTCCATACAGATTGATGAAATTAAGTTGATAGCAATGGTTTTAGACATTGGTTTTCACACATTGGTTGGTGATTTAGTAAAACAGTTAAAAGACTATTTCAAAGCATACAGAGAGACACACAACAGATACTCACAGACGTTCATCCACAAAATACACAAACGGAAAGATGGAATAGATAAAGAACAGACCACAGACAGATGGAGACAGAATGATCAGTGTTGAGACTGTTCATAAACTGCAGTCTCTCTGTCTGGCCTCTGGAGGAGACAGCGGGTAATTAAAAAGCAAAATGGGGCGGTTGTGGGAAGGGGGCTTGGGTGTTGGTAAGGCATTAATGGGCTGTGGAGAACAGTGATGTGAACTGTAAGCAATTTACCAGTCTGGTTTCGTTTCTTCCTAACTATTCCTTTAACGATTATTTTAGTACTTTCAAAAAAGAAATATTTGGGGGAAAAAGAAATGCAGTTCTTATTTAATGGCCTCAAGTCTATTGCAAAATTATGAGATTTTAGAATCGATAATTGGTCTATTAAATAAATAATGAATGACACGATATAATTCAAAAGGTGTGTTTACACAGACTTTTTAATTACTTTTCAATGACTTTCTGAAAGTGGCATAAATGCATTCCAATAGCTGCCTTATATATTAAATTAGGTAGTACCATCCAAACGTTTGGGGTCATTCTTTATTTTTTTAATAGATTAGTACTTTTATTCAGCAAGGATGCATTAAATTGATCAACAAGTGATAGTAAAGACATTTAAAATGTTATAAAATATTTTGATTTCAAATAAGTGCTGTTCTTTTCAACTTTCTGTTCATCAAAGAATCCTGAAAAAAATGCATCACAGTTTCCACTATGATTAGCAGCAAAACTTTTTTCAGTATTGATAATGAAATGAAATGTTTCTTGAGCAAAAAAAATCAGCATATTAGAATGATTTCTGAAGGATCATGTGACACTGAAGACTGGAGTAATAGCTGCTAAAATTCAGCTTTGCCATCACAGGAATAAGTTTTAAAATATATTGAAATGGAAGTTACTTAGAAGTACTTACCTTTTTTTTTTAACTGTATTTTGATCAAATAAATGCAGCCTTGGTGTGCATAAGAGTCTTAGGAAATCTTACCAAATCCAAACTTTTGAATGGTATATAAAAATACAAGACAAACATGTGGTAACATTTATTTCATTTGTTTTTGTAGTAGTAGGTAGTCCTTGTAGTCCTTGTAGTAGTAGGTAGTTTTTTGATTCACTAACAAGAAGTAATTTATTTAGGTATTTGTGTACACCGGTCTAGCTGTATGTTATGCGCAAGGAGGTTTACATTTACATTTATACATTTTATCTAAAATGACTTGCATTCAAAGTACTGTACAGTATATATAGCCTGGAGAAACCTCTCCATTACCATCCTCATTCTTCTCATTGGCACTTACTCAGCTAGTGCACAGCTCCTAAACGTACGTAATTTGAAATCTTCTTGTTAAAACCTGAACCTAAATGCCATGTGACTAATTTCTGTCATGATAACCCTATAATCCTAACCCTAGTGGAGAGAAAGAAAGAATAATGGGGAAAACCACCAAACGGTGCAACAGCCTTGGTGGAAACCTTGTTTATGATAGTAATATGGCCACAGCAGACTGATCTATTCAGGAAAAAGCAGAGGTCGAGCAGAGAAGACTTAGAGAGGGAGGGTGATTTGAGAGCTAATCAATATTGAGGCTCATCACAGAAAATGATGTTTTATATTCCGCCACTAACGCTCGCTTGTTTTGTTCTCTCTGTGTGCCCTTTGGGTGGCTTATGTTTTCTCCTCTGCATCTGGAGAATTCTCTGTAGTGGCATTTCTGATGCTATCATTGAGTTCCTGTCAGCCAAAGATCACATTAAATGGCCAGTTATCAAATGTACTTAAAATAATTTGGGTGGAAAAGAAGGAAAGTAAGTTAACAGAGAAAAGACGAACAAAGTGAGTAGGAAGAAAGAAAATTTATCAGTTCTTTCCTGTACTTTGCAATAAGTTGGTTACAACTATGTGTATTGAGTCCAGTTAGTATACCTGTATGGTAAAGGAATAGTTCACCCAAAAATCACCTGTAATCAACCTGTATGACTTTGAAAATGTCAGTATGAAAGAAGCTTTTTTTGGGTCCATATAGTGAAAGTCAATGGGGTTTAAAGTTGTTTTGGACCCCACTGACTTTCATTGTATAGACTTTTAAACACTGCTCAACCAGAAATGTTAATTTTGTCATGCACTCACCCTCATGCTGTTCAAACCTCTATGCTGTTTAAGTTTTCTTAAAAATGCCCCTTTTTGACATTTGCAGTATAAATCATAATCCACTTTCATTATATGTAGCATGTACAGTATTTATGTCTGTCATGGAAGCAAGAAAATTATGGTCAAACTATTACTTTAATCGATGTATGTGTGAGTGTGTGTGTGTTTGATTTTTGGTCTGAATTCAAGTTCAGAAATCATTCAAACCAACGAAACAAACTGAAATCTGATGTCAAATGAACTCAGTTCCATAGCAATAGCTTTAGTGTGAATGCAACCTTATATTTGTGAAGTATTTACAGTATATTTTCAGTGTGAATGTGTCTGTGTCTGTAAGGGAGAGATGGAGGGCATATGTGTGCTGGTATGCTGCAGTGAAGTGTCCATCCAGCATTTAAATATTTAGGTCTATCTGTCAGCCTGGCTCAGGAAGGACTTGGCTTCAAGGCACATTTGTTGCGGGAAATAGAAGAGTGGGAGAGAGACAGAAAGGGAATATGAATAAATGGATAAGAATTGTGGAAAATGAGACAAAGATAAACAAGGACAAGAGGAATACCTGGACTTTTAGGATTTTGAGGAAAACAATAAATAATGAGAAATATTTTTGAGAAAAACGGTAAATAGTATTATTTTAATAAAACAAAACAAAATAAATAAATAAATATAAAATGGATATCTGCTTTATATGTTGTTGCATTTATTTTTAAATACTGTATATATCTAAAAATATGATGTGCTGTATATATTATCATCATGCTCTCCCAGTTTAGCTAAAGCAGCACAAAAAAAAACCCCCGGAAAAAAGAAGAGTAAGATGAATGTCCAATGTCCAATGTCCATCTGTCCTGTTCCCTCTCTGCTCTCAGGAACAAAGATCTTCCCACAGTCCTGCTGTGACTGAAAAACAAATCAATTTTTGGGATGATGTAAGTTCATTATTTTTTTGTTTGTGGTTGCTATGGAAAAAGGAACTGAAACCCAACTTCAAGCCAAAGGGCCTATGATTATCTGGTTTGGCTTTGAATTTGTCTGTGCAGCTTGGTTTCATCTATCTGGAATGTTAAAGTGACACTTTCAGTTCAGAAGTTCAGCCCTTCACTATTATGAAAACTGGGTTATGACCCTCTCACTTGGTGATGCGCTCAACTGGAAATCTCATTTGTTCTGTAAATAATATTTGATAAGGTTTGTAGGAAGTCAGAGCTTTGTTGTAAACAACAGCAGATCTTTATGAGCTTGAAACTACGCCTACTCTGACCCAATAACAAAAGTCACATAGACATTTTTTCATTGACCTGAAAAGACAGGCATACTCTTAAGTTATTGTTACACGTGTTAGATTGTGCTGTTGTTATGTTAAGTTGCCTAGTTGCACAATGTCCAGCAGATGAGGGAAATTCTGTTCAAATATGTCTTTAGCTTCTAAAATACTCAAAAATCATGTTTGATGGTTTTTTAAAAGAATACATAATGCAAAAAGGAAAATAAACTAATTTCATAATTTAATTTTAATGCAACATTTTTTTCCTTCTTTGGAACACAAACAAGATGGTTACAATTTACAGTAAGGTCCCGTTAGTTAACATGAGTTAATGAGTTAACAATGAACAATACAACCTTCACTAGACACCTCACTTATTGAAAGCTACAGGCCCGTGTCTCTCCTCCTCAGGGTTGCCAGGTTTTCATAACAAAAACCGCCCAATTGCTACTCAAAACTAGCCCAAAACTAGCCCAATCGCATTTCGAAGGGGGCTCCTCGTTAAAAATTGCGTTCCGTGGAGTAAAATACACGTTTCTGGCGGGGTTCCCCTGGTAAAATTTGCACTCCAGGGGCTAAATATCACATTATCGGGGTCGCTTGAACCCGCGGACATGAAAAACAACCCGCGGCAACAGTGATAAAGTAGCCCACGGACTTGGCAACACTGCTCCTCCCGTTCATAGCAAAATCACTTAAACGCGTTGCATTCAACCAAGTGTCTTCCTTCCTCTCACAGAACAACCAGCTGGACAATAACCAATCTGGATTTAAAAGTGGCCATTCAACTCCAAATCTTCAGTTCTCATTCTGCTAGATCTATCTGCTGCGTTTGACACTGTTAATCATCAAATCCTTCTGTCCACCCTCTCATCGCTGGGTATCACCGGAACTGCACTCCATTGGTTTGAGTCTTACCTCACAGGTAGGTCCTTCAGGGTGTCTTGGGGAGGAGAGATATCCAAATCACATCAGCTGGTCACTGGGGTTCCTCAGGGATCAGTTATTGGGCCCCTCCTCTTCTCTATATACTGTACATTACATCACTGGGACCCATCACTTAAACGCGTTGCATTCAACCAAGTGTCTTCCTTCCTCTCACAGAACAACCAGCTGGACAATAACCAATCTGGATTTAAAAGTGGCCATTCAACTCCAAATCTTCAGTTCTCATTCTGCTAGATCTATCTGCTGCGTTTGACACTGTTAATCATCAAATCCTTCTGTCCACCCTCTCATCGCTGGGCATCACCGGAACTGCACTACACTGGTTTGAGTCTTACCTCACAGGTAGGTCTTTCAGGGTGTCTTGGGGAGGAGAGGTATCCAAATAACATCAATTGGTCACTGGGGTTCCTCAGGGGTCAGTTCTTGGGCCCCTCCTTTTCTCTATATACACTACATCACTGGGACCCATCATTCAGGCACATGGTTTTTCCTACCATTGCTATGCTGATGACACACAGCTCTACCTCTCATTTCAACCAGATGATCCAACTGTACCTCCTTGGATCTCAGACTGCCTGATGGACATCTCAGCATGAATGAAAGAACATCACCTGCATCTAAACCTGGCAAAGACAGAGCTTCTCATCTTCCCAGCCACCCCATCAGTACAGCACCAGTTTACCATCCAACTGGGCTCATCAACGATAATCCCATTGTGTTCGGCCAGGAATCATGAGGTGATCCTTGATGATCAGCTGACCTTTAAAGATCATATTGCAAAAACAGCACGATCATGCAGGTTCGCACTACACAACATCAGGAAGATCCGACTCTTCCTAACAGAGCATGCAACACAGCTTCTCGTCCAGGCTCTTGTCATTTCTAGGAAGGAGTCCTTCTATCTACCCTCTCATGGCTGGACATCACTGGAACTGCACTTAACTGGTTTTAGTCTTACATCACAGGTAGGTCCTTCAGGGAGGCTTGTGGAGGAGAGGTCTCCAAATCACATCAACACAGCACATCTGGGGTTCCTCAGGGATCAGTTCTTGGGCCCCTCCTTTTCTCTATATACACTACATCACTGGGACCCATCATAATGTGTATGTTTTTTACTATCATTGCTATGCTGATGGCATGCAGCTCTAACTCTCATTTCAACCTGACAGACATCTCTGCATAGATGAAAGAGCATCACCTCCAGCTCAACCTGGCAAAGACAGAGCGTCTCATCTTCCCAGCCACCCCATCAGTACAGCACCAGTTTACCATCCAACTGGGCTCATCAACGATAATCCCATTGTGTTCGGCCAGGAATCATGAGGTGATCCTTGATGATCAGCTGACCTTTAAAGATCATATTGCAAAAACAGCACGATCATGCAGGTTCGCACTACACAAGATCAGGAAGATCAGACTCTTCCTAACAGAGCATCCAACACAGCCTCTCATCCAGGCCCTTGTCATTTCTAGGCTGGACTATTGCAATGCTCTTCTGGCTGGAATTCCAACATGTGCAATCAGACCTCTGCAAATGATTCAGAATGCAGCAGAATGCATTCTCATCTCTCTGCACTGGCTTCCAGTCGTGCACTCGCATCAAGTTCAAGACATTGGTGCTTGCCTACAGAACAGCCACAGACTCCGCACCCACCTACCTCCGCTCTCTCCTATGTGTCTACATCCCCTCCAAAAGCCTGCAGTCGGTAAATGAGCTGCAGTTCGTGGTCTCATCGCAGAGAGGGACAAAATCTCTGTCAAGGACGCTTTCTTTCACCATACCCTGTTGGTGGAATGACCTACCTAACTCCATCCAGACAGCCGAATCCCTCACAATCTTCAAGAAACATCTGAAAACTCATCTCTTCCATGAGCATCTTACTCCTCATCTATCTCCTCATAAAAAAAAAAAAAAAAAAAACTATGCCTTCACCTTTTCTTTTCCTTCGTGTCCTAGCTTTTACTATTTTGAACGATGACTGAAACCTTGTATAATGGGCACTTCTCATGTTTATTGCCATCTTATCATAAATAGCTTGTTGTATTCCTCAACTGTAAGCAAATAATCTGTTTTAGTCAAAGACGGTTGCTTATGACTGACTCCCTTATATGTAAGTTATATATACTGTAAAAGTGCTTTAAATGAAAAGAAATTTTAAATATTCCAGCTCTCCAAGGATATCAGACGGACAGCGGCATATCCATGGACCGCCTTCAGTCCTCTCACTGATCATCTGATGTACAGGTGCATCTCAATAAATTAGAATGTCGTGGAAAAGTTCATTTATTTCAGTAATTCAACTCAAATTGTGAAACTCGTGTATTAAATAAATTCAATGCACACAGACTGAAGTAGTTTAAAAGTCTTTGGTTTTGAGAGTTTTGGGCGTATTCCGCCCAGGGCAAGAACTCAGACCATCTGTGCTGTTCACGGCTGCAGTAGCTTCGGAGATACCTTCCTATTTCCTGGTTGACTCAGCAGCGGGACGATTACCTTGTGTCAGATTGATGAGCTGTGTCGAAACGTCCTTTCCGCCGTGTGGATAGTCAAACACCTCACGGAGTTGTTGAATGAAGTATGTCACTGAATTCCTCAAGCGTGAATCTGAGTCCCAAACGGCTGCAGCCCAGTCGATAGCTTTGCCCGTCAACAGTGTCATGATGAAAGCGCATTTTTTGCCCTCTGATTCGAATCTCTCTCCTTGATGATCCAGATAAACTTGTACTTGGCGAATGAAGCCCTTGCATTGCTCAGCGGTACCGTCAAATTGTCAGGAAGAGCGAGACTTACGGTCTTAGGAGTGGGTGAAGGGAGAGATCGAATGTAGTGCGTCAGGTGCTCGTTGACGGTCTGTAGCTTGGTGAGTTGTTCCTGATATTTCTGGAGCATTTCAGCTACGCTTGGTAAGGCAGATAAACTGGCAATACTTCGCGATCAGCACATGGACTGGTCTCAGTTTATATGAGAGTCAAACAGGAAGTGGAAGCAGAGGGAGTGGAGCACGGTCAGTACTCGGGCGAGGGCTCCCTCTGCTGGCTTGGCGTTACACAGAATAAGCAGACCAGACTTTTTTTTTTAGCATGCAGGCAAGAAAGCATACTTAAAACATACAAAAATGGGCATGAAATGATTTAATTAATATTTATTTAGATGCATCCTCTCTCAAAACTTGGAAAACCAGGACTAACTTCTGTGTTTACGTTTCTAGCTGATGTAGCCTATATAATTTGAGTGTATTTTTGCCCCTGTTAAGTATGGAAAAATAGGCTAAGTGCAGTCTCATTTTTTCCTTCAGCTTCTCTAGCATTAAGGCTTGGAATTATTCAGCGGAGGGAGGGATGCTTAATTTTTCAAGCGCATCCCGAACCAAGCGCCTGCACCGTTCCACTGACCATTAACATCAGCTGCCTTGTCACACTCCTCCATCCTTTTCCTGTTCATGTCTTCGCTATCTTACTGATTTCCTTTTCAAGCACCCTTAAAGTGCTCACTTCAAATTTCAGCCTCTCACTTAAGGCAAACCACAGTATGTTTTTCTTATTATTGAGCTAAAACTGGATGTGGAATAATTACAAAACATTAAACATTACAAAAAATGGTGAGTGATGTTCAAAACCGTGAATGAGAAGCTTCTATCATTCCTTCTAATGCCTCGCCTCCCTCTCCAAGTCTGAAAGAGCTACTTTCACAACTGATCTTATCTGAGCTCGCTCAGATTTACAGCTTGCACTCTATATCTTCACACTAGCCTTAAGGGACAGGGTCAAACTCTGTACAACTGATCCCCTTATCTAATCTCTCACTGCTGAGACAGACAGAGAAAGAGAGAATCACAGTGACTGAAGGTGTTGGGTGCTGGAGGTTGTAGAGACAGGTGGCCTCAGTGCTCAATTATACTTGTTACACACTTCTTAAGATTCAGTTCAATGCTGTGTACTTTTTCAATTTATAGGTGTGTGCTTTGGCATATTGCACCATAGACAGGTAATGTTTACCAGACATGGTGGACAGATTTTTGTTTAGGTCTGTGGAGGTTGAGGAATTTTTTTGTTGGAGGTCCTGCACCCTTGATAATAGGAATAACAATAGATCCAAAAGATTGTTTTAATTTATGATATACAGTTTTCATGCAAAATAAAAATAAAATAATATAAAGATTATATATGTATACATGTATATGTGTATATATATATATATATATATATATATATATTTATTTTTTATTTATTTTTTTTATCTAATATGATTTTATTGTATTTAATATTATATTTAATGAAAACTGTCATAGGCTCAAAATGCATATCATAGGCTTGGGAAAAATGAACTTCACCACAAATAACTGTAAAGGATAGGAACTGATTCCTATATCCTACACATCCTATTATCTCCTCACGCTCATCTGAACACATGAAGAAATGTGAAAAGACACGAGTCACAGTCAGCTTTCAATCAAAATCATCTGAAGTTACTAACATCTTCACACTAAACAACGACAAATGTTGTGACAAGTGACAAAGTATAATGTGACATTTATTTTAATGACTATGAGAAATATTTATTTCAATTAAAAGATTAATCTCATTCTGTAATTTGCAGGTTAATTTAAATTGTTGGCTTTCAAATATAATGTTAAATGAATTACCTTTTTTTTTCCTTGGGTGTCTGCTTTTCTGTTGTTATCAGTGATTTTGGGCTTGATTGCACTTTTGAATTTACAGTTAAAGATTGTGGACAAATTTCAAATAATTTCACCACAAAATATTATGTAAAAAAGTACAGTGTGTTTTAACTGTGCCAGTGTGATCTGCAATGTCCAGTTTGTTTTGTGTTCCTGCTGGCCAGATTCTGCTGCAGCTGTCTAAATGCAGTCTGTGTAACTACAGCTAATTAAAGCTGCATTATTGATAGATCATTGAATTATTCAGTACTTATAATAAAAGATAGCCCAATGATAAGCATGGTGTTAAAGGTTTAGTGCCCTTATAACGGAAAAAAGACTTGCTTTTTTGTTCACCATGTCTGTCGGTTGTTTTCTCTCTGACTCCAAATGCTTTTTTTTTCTTTTCAAATCTCTACCATAACTGTGACACCACTGACCTGTAGTGAGACAAATGGTATGTAAAAATTGTGAATGATCGGGTGTTGTGGTACTTTTAGTCTGCGTAATGCGTAAACGCAAACCCACATTGCAGCTTATTTTGGACAAGAACTACCTACTTGTGGTGGACATGTAAAGTGACCACAAGTTCTACAGACAACCACAGATCATTTTCTATCTGAAGTAGATTGTGTTACAATAATAGACTACGACAATAATAGATTGGGAGAAAAAATTTATAATTTTGCTGCAGTCTCTGCAAACTGTACAGAAAACGAAATATAGCATAAATATGTGTAAATGTTCTTTCCAACATGGCAAAACATGCAAAAAAACCAAACAAACTAAAAGTTGTTTAAAGCCAGCCAATCAGATTATAACTCAGCTGACTGAGAAAGTGTTTTCCAGTTTTTTGAGAAATATGCATCAGAAGGTCAGTGAACGGTCTGTGGGTGTGCCGTCTGAGACTAGGCTACGCTGACCTGAATTTAGGGTCATCTTAAAGGGATAGTTCACCCAAAAATGAAAATGCTGTCATCATT
>NW_015552591.1:806015-812458 GCF_001515605.1 Sinocyclocheilus anshuiensis | reverse complement strand
CAACCACCAACTGTTTGATTACCAGCAATCTTCAAAATATCTTCTTTTGCGTTCAACATAAGAAAGCAACTCATACAGGTTTGGAACAACATGAGGGTGAGTAAATGATGACAGAATTTTCATTTTTGGGTGAACTATCCCTTTAAGGGAAAAAAATGTATTTAAGGTTGTTTATATCAACATGCAGGGCTTTAAGCCGCTTTAATACATCTGACTGCAGTAATATCTTTTCATTAGTGGTTATCAATACATACCTCGATTGAGATCATCACACATTGTCAAGTCTATTTAGGATGAGATATTAAAACACAGTCTGCACAAGTAAAAACAATTCACTGTCGCTCTACTTGCACAGTGTGTTTCTTAACAGTGCTGAATGTGCTTGAGTGTGTGTGTCCGTGTATGTGTGTGTAGTTGGCTATATGCTGTGTAAGTTTACCTTTATTACCTGTGTTATGGTGAGTTGGCTCATTAGAGCTGTGGAAAGCAGCAGGTATCTTGTTTAGCTGGGTAATGAGGAAGCTTCCCTGTCCTGTGGCCCACATCTACAGATCAAATCGCCATTACAGACCCCTTATTCAGCCTCCCACCAAACTGTTGTCATTGATTCGCTGCATACTTATTGTGTTAGTTTGCTGAAAGCATAGGTCAGTATGTCTCTCGATACATTTCATCGATCGATCGATCCATCCATCCATCCATCCATCCGTCAGTCTATCCATCCATCTGTGCATTTATCCATTCATCAGTCCCTTCAGCTTTTTGAGACAAATGACTTTTAATGTAACTTCCATATATTACTAGCGTTCAAAATATTTCTGCAAGAAGTCTTTTATAGTCTCCAAGGCTGCATTTAGTTGATAAAAAATACAGTAAAAACAGTAATATTGCAAAATATTATTACAATTATTACAACTGTTTTCTGTTTTAATATATTTTCTAATGTATTATATTTCTGAATTTCTTACATTTTCAGCAGCCATTACTCCAGTCTTCCAGTCTTCAGTTCTAATATGCTGTTTTGGTGCCCAAGAAACATTTCTTATAATCACTGATACAGGATTATTATTATTATTATTATTATTAGTAGTAGTAGTAGTAACAATGTAAGTCTTTACTGTCACTTTTGATAAATGTAATGCATCCTTGCTGAATAAGAGTATCAGTTTTAGTAATGTCTTATTTCATCTGGGAACTCATCAAGTGAGCCAGGACTTCAGTTCTTTCTCCATCCATCCATCTATTCAGACTGATTTCTGATATAATTTTTGAACAAATTGTTTATCTTTTGTTTCTATCTTAATAGCATATTCAGAATTGTTTTTTTTTTCTCATATACATGCCTTGAATTCCTGAAGTAATATTGACATTAGATTATCGCTCCAGAGAGAAACGGTAGGACTGATCTGATGCACCGCACTTCATGTTGGTTTTGCTGAAGTACTGTTAAAGCAACTGAGCCAGAGTCAAGTAGATTTAGAAACAAAACTGAACAGAGTGAAGAGGAATTTTAAAACCTAGAGACCATTTGACACCAGAGGATCAAGCTCTCTTTGGTGTAATAGCAAGCACCTATATCAGCATGGACAGAGTAGATGTTATCCTTTACCCAGTTTTCCTTTCAACTGTTGCGGCACCTTTTTTTCTGCCTGCCAACCAGCTAATTTATTCGTTTAATATTACCGCTTTGATCTGTCCGCTTAGGAACTGTGAAAACCGAGAGGAAAGAAAGAAAAGAAGCATCCTAACATTCAAAGGTATATGGGGTGTGTTTCTGTTTTTGATCGGTTCACTTCTATTCTATAGTATTTTGACAGACTTAAGAGGAAAAAAAGGAGGGGAAGGAGGAAAAATAAACAGGGTTATTCTGTGGGGCGAATATTTAACAAGTAAATATATAGGTTCTGTGTGAATATATATGCTGTCATAGTATACTGAATTTATTTAAGAACTTTAAGCAAGCTAGCTAATCAAAAGAGCTTTTCATAACCAGTTATGTTAAGAATGCTAAGCTGCTTGCTGACCTGAATGCTAAGTGAAAACACAAAGAAAGATAAATATTTTATTACACTATTTAACTTTGGTAATATTTTATATATGATATGTAGTTAAAAACATTAATTATCATTTTAAATAATTAATAAACAAACTGTAAAAAATAATTTCTATCATTTCTAATCAGGCACTGAATAGGAAACATTTTCTTAGTACCACGGCACTTGACAGGAACTGTTTAGCTCAGTTCTTTGACTTGTTTTTTTTTTTTTTGGAGTCTGACAGCTCCTCAACTCCCATGGTTGCACACTTCAGTAGCACAGAAATATGTCATCTGGGTGTTGTCCACTTACTATACAGTGTCATGAATACATTTTACTTATACTGTGTAACAGAGAAGTACTTTCTTAAAAACAAAGGTTTTTTTTATTGGCATCTATGGATCTATGAAGAACCTTTAACATCCATGGAACCTTTCCAATAGACAAAAGAGTATTTTATAGTGGAAAAAGGTAGATTTTTCCTGTGCTCAAAAGTAAATCTCTTTGCTAAAGGTCAACTTGGCTACTTAGCTATGCAATATTTATAATTATATGACTATGGAACTGCTATAACTGCTTAGTGACAGCAAGATGAACATAAAACCGAAAGAGGGAAAAGGAGAATCAAGGTAGATTATTTTTTCCTTGGCATTGCTGCGAAAACCCCATTTATACAGGGAAAGAGTATATACAATGCAACTGGGACGCATACTATGATGTTGGTGTTATTTTTAATCATGTAATATGTTATGATTACTAATTAATCAGCTGACAACTTTTGCTAATAACTGTGGCTATTTAACACAAATCAGTTTTTCCACCTTCTTGTCGATTCCAAAATTACCCATTATAGCCTTAAATGAACAACTCTGCTGTAGATGTCCCAATCAGCAATTTTTCCCCATCCATTTCCTCTGGCGTAACACTTATATTGTCCATTAATGTCATGCAAAATCATAGTGTCATTCACATACTCATTTAAAAAGAAATGAAAATGTCATCATTTACCTACTCTAATGTTGTTCCAAACTGTATGTCTTTCTTTGTTCTGAGGAATAAAAGTGAAGATATTTTGAATACTGTTTTGTCCATGTGATGAAGTCATAACACTGATACATTTTTTTTCACAGAATAAAGAAATGAATACAGGTTTGGAACGACACGAGTGATGAAATTCATTTTTGTTGAACAATCCCTTTAAAAAACTTTGTGGTGTATGTCCAGCCCTTCCTATGTTTCTTCTCAGGGTAGGTCAAAGGAGGAGGTCAAATGCTTGTTTTATAGTGCAACATGTTAGTCATATTTATATATGACAGGCTTTCCTGTGGTATGAGTGAGCTTATTAAAGGGAAATAGCTTGTCTTAAGCCGGCACTGCAGGGGTTAATTTGGCTTTGACTGAGCCTGGAAGGGAGAAGGAGAGAAAGAGGGATTGCACGATAATGAACCTGCAGGAGGAGGCATGACTGACCATAATATTGGGGTGATTATGAGACCTCGGCAGGGCGAGATATGCACAATGTTGTGTTGTACAATGAGCTAACTGCCTGTGCCTTTTGAGTTAAATGCCTGTTAAATTGATGGAGAAATAATGTGTTTTCATGTCAGGTCACTGTTTGGTTTGGGATGATTCTTATGGCTTCTGTCTGAAAAGGGTGTGGTGGTGGATTTGATGTATTTGGCAGTGCAAATGTTCTAATTTGATTGACAGGCGAGCGTTTGTGTATATTTGTATGCCAGATAGTATCTGATCTTGCGTTCATCCTTTGATTTTTTCTCATGTTCCTAGGGTGGGGCGCAGTGTCTGTGTGTGAGCTAGGTATGCATCTCAACAGGTCCTGTAAAAACTCTCTGATTGGTCCGTTGGGCGCCCTGGGAGATGCAGTCCATTGTGCCATATTGGCTGACAAGCTGAAGCTGTCACTGTGCGAGAAGGTGGAGGGCGGGACAATGTCTTCCACTGTTGCTAGGTTACAGGTATACCTAGTCGAGATAGAAATAGAGATGGAGATAGAAAGAGAAGTGCGAAATGGAGCGATTGGCATCTCTGAAACTTTCAGCCAGTTAGCATCATTTTTTGCACATTCTCAGGGCCAAAACAGTTGGCATGTGTAAACTTTTGCAATAATTCAAAACTCCTGTGTGCAATTATCTGATGATTAATGCCATTAGCTATCATTTCAACAAGGTCTGAGTGCAGACAGTATTATTTGTCATTTTTGAACACAGGCGCTTTACAAATCCCCATTCTGACACTTATTAATTGAATATTGGCTGGAGGTTGTTCTGTGACCTGAACACAATCTGCTTGTACAGGAATTAGCGAGTGCTTAAACATTTATCACGGCACTGTATAAATATAGCCACCGCCAAGCTTTTTTGTTCCTCTCTTCTCATAGATTACTGCTCCGAACCAGTCCGTCTGGCCTAATTGAGGTAATCTATCACCATCCCCCACTCTGAAGTGAAGAGGAAGTGATGAATAGCCAACGTACTGCTCTCACGTTTCACTGTTGAAAATAACGCGGCCGGTGAGTCGGGGCAGCAACATCAGAAGTGTGGGACAGTGCTGTATCAGTAATGTAAATCGCTAACAAGAGTCCATTTAGAACTGCCTGGACTGCCAACAAGTTGAGCTCCCCAACACACACCAATCAATACACTCCTGTCAGCCTTAGCAAGGGCTCTGCAGGAATATGCTGTTAGTGCTGCCCAAGAAATGCTACACAGTTATGACATGAGAAAGTGGAAGAGAAGGAAAATGAGAATGTTATGCAGAGGAGAAGGGTTTGATGCAGTAATCTATGACAGTGGTTCTCAACTGGGCTTCGCAGCACAGATGGGATGTCTAGTGGCAACCCAATACTGAAACAGAATTGTTTAACACACAAAAGTAAAAATAAAATGTCTTTAAAATGATTGAACATTGAATCGAAATGTATGTACGTATTTATAATAAAATAATTACTAATATTAACAATAATATTATTAAAATAATAATATAAATTATATTAATATTTAAATTAATATTAAACTTGTGATATAATATAATATAATATAAATAGAATAATATATAATATAAATTTTTACACTTGTTCTGATGCTGCTGAATCTGGATTGTTGTTTTACACAAATATTTGCTTACTCACAATGTGATAATTTTTGAGTAATCAAATATATGTTACTGATGATTACTATACATTCACACACACACACACACGCACGCACACACGCACGCACGCACACAGTGTATAGAACATACTATACACACTATATATACTATATCTGTTCATCTGATGAAAGTGTAAGATGGAAAAAACAGAAAAAAACATGTTAAAATTCCTTTTTATTGCTATCGACTGTCTTTCATTGCTAAAACTAGCATTTTGTATAGCGAGTCTGATCTATTAAAGATTAAAAGATTTTTCCTTTTCATAGTAGCTTACTTGGCAGTATTTTTGTGCATCAAAACAGTTGTAGATCAGTGTGCACAGGACTTTTGTGCACAGGATTTGCCAATTAATAAGCTTGTTTCTTATATGGAAAGACCCCTTGAGATAGCTGTCTTTAAAGAAGCCTGTTCTAGTGGTGTGACTCAACTGAACTGGGTTCAATTGAACATAATTAACTTAGAATGGTTTAGAAGCCAGAGAGGCTGGATCCCAGGCAACCAAGTGCTGTAAATCTGACCATAATGTTGCCTGCTAATAAGCTAGCTTAATTTATGACCTGTGACTGACTGTGAAGATGTTAGCAGTAAAATACAACATATAGCATGTGGATGAATAATTTAAGAAAGCTGTTTAAAGTCAACACAGAAACTACTTCTGTAATTTGATGAGCTTCTGAATGAAGCAGGATGTTCAATTAGAAAAAAGGTAGAACAAGACACCTGCTATTAATTGGCTCATGATGAGTGAATGTTCAGTGGTGTTTAGTGTCTAAAAAGTTATTTTACTGTTTGGTTGACATTATTTAATTGTCTGTGCAGCCCAAGTGACGTCAGCATTAAAGGGAAGTTTTTATTTCGATTACAGAGACTAGAATAACATGCACCGATGAATCATTTATCATCAGGAACATGATTTAAGAACATAAGTGGTCAATTTTGATTTCATGTTGACTTGAAGTACTCAGTTGGACTCATACATACAAAATGACTCACAATTATTGCTCTGTAGAGTCTGAATGAGCTGAAGAGGACCATGAAGAATCATTACTTTCTTTCTGAAGAATCATTTCTTACTTTTGAATACTTTTGCCCTCGATTCTCTCAGTGGAAACGTGACATTCATAGCATTTCTCTACTCTCTGTTAGGCTGGATCAAACCATCCCCCTCAAGCACCCTCTCAAACTCTCAAAACATCCACCCCATTCCCTTCTTCTCTCTTGCTGTCATTCGCTCTC
>NW_015552591.1:803792-805969 GCF_001515605.1 Sinocyclocheilus anshuiensis | reverse complement strand
CTCTCTTTCTCTCTCTCTCTCTCTCTCTCTCTCTCTCTCTCTCTCTCTCTCTCTCTCTCTCACACCCCCTAGTCATTCACTTCTCGTCACCCCTTCGTGCAGCTAGGCCCTGATATGACACCAATTACTTCATACTGGAGCACACAGCTCAACCTATTCTTTTTCTCTAAACAATGACACTCACACATGCACACAATGCACCTGTTCCTATAATATTTGTGTTATTCTTATGCAATTTTGTGACTTTTTATCTCACCGTAAAATTTTTTTCTCCCACAATTCTGAGCTTACATTCTCAATTCAGACCTTTTTCCACAATTATGAGGAAAAAAAACAGAATTGTAAAATAAAAAATTGCAATAGTTTTTTTGGATTTTGTGGCGGAAACAAACTTCCATAGTTTCACTAAAATCACAGTTGCACAGTAAGCTTTTAGCCACATTAGTTAACAATGTGCTTAACGTGTGAAAGGTTTGTTAACTCTCTTTTGTGCATGTCTGTTTTACTTTAACCCTGCTGATATATAACACACATTACAAACTGTTCTACCATTTCTTTTCATTGTAGTCCTAAACTACAAATATTTTTAATTGGTCTTTTTTTTTGGCATGTTTTCCAGTAAAAATATCTAAAACTCTTTAAAACATGATGAATTTACTTTAAAGTCAGCATGAAATTGAAATTCATCTATTTTCTAAATGCATGCTCTGGTGATGTTTGCCATAATTCTTCAATCACTTTGTTTCCATAAACCCTGCCACTTTTTTTGCAGTCAACTTCCTTTTCTGCAAACTCCTAACATCCGGTCGACAACCGATGGTTAGAACCAAGTCCACACCCTACACTTTTTTATTTTCGTTACTTTCAGAGGTTGTCACAATGCGGAAGAAAAGGTCTCTTGCTACTTATGTTACATCACAGCTTTAATACTAGAAGCAACACTGAATGAGATATTATGACTTGTTTTAGATTTTCTTGAATAAAAGTTTATTTTGTTTACTGCACTGGCAGATTTTTTTTACTTGTTTTAAACTGTTTTGAACTTTGAGCAAGAGAAAAAAATCTTTCAGTGCAAGACAAATTGCTCGTATTGAAGGAGTGGGGGGATTTCTTTTGCATATAGAACATAAAATAGATTTTTGAGTTTGGTGTCACCATGTTTCTAAGCTAAAAGTATGATCCGCTAATACAGTTTTTCTGAATTGCTAAAACACATTTCTTGAAACCATCACTCATTTTCTCAAAACCTTAAACACAAATCCAAATACTCAAACTAAATTCACGGAACCTCTGACTCTTCCATCAAAATCAAACAATCACTGCAAAACCATTTCACTTGCACTCAAAATCAAACGGTGCTCTCAGATCACACACACATGAGTCAATAAAGAAAACACTACAGAGCATTCATTGGACACCACAGAGAAAAATGGAGAACACAGCATCCAGAACATTACAGAAAAAAGTATATTGTATTGAGTAAACAATTTTGCAATTCTGTAAAAAAGTACAGTAATTGCAACTGAGTAAGGTGAATATATTGTATAGGCCTACTGTATGTACTGCAAGAATAGTATTGTGCTGAGAATTGAATAGTACTGAATGTTTGTAAATATTCAGCGCTTGGATACTGCAAAAATACTGCAGTCCAACTGCAAAGGCCAAAAAGGTCAAATAAAACTCTAAATGAATGGCACGTTACAGTACACTCAAATACTGTAAGTTGTGCAATTGTAAAATCAGGGTCAATGAGAGATTCATTCTGTCTCAGCATCATGTCTTTGTGCTTGAGTCCGGCCTGAGGACTTTGTCCACATCATATCAAAAGCGCTCTCAGCCAGCGCGTCTGATGTTATAGAGATCTGTGTTCGGTTGTGGACTGCAATTGGTCAGATTACATGTCTCTCAACTCAGCGGCCATTTCAGAGCCGTTAAATTTGACACCTCTGCATCACCAGAGGGGGGAGAGGGGGGTCTTCACATCCGGAAATTTACCGCTGGGTGTTTTGGAATCTGCAGTTTTTGGAATGTTTTGAAGGCGAGTTTCCCTCACGGAAAGGGTACTGCACATGCGGCTCGGATAATATCAATCTATGATAATCATATTACAAGTTATATATGGTGAAGAACGTTCAGCGGCGCCGTGGAGAGGAATGAACGCGCGTCTGGTAAGGCTT
>NW_015552591.1:766252-803562 GCF_001515605.1 Sinocyclocheilus anshuiensis | reverse complement strand
AATGTAGACAGTCTTGTGCATCCTGAAAGAATTAAACTGATTGTAGAATACACAATATGTGAAATTTGGTCCGATTCGCTTATGCCATTTTGTATATTACTACTTAGTAAAACATAAAAATGAAACGTAATTCAGGCATCTAGTGGCATCAAACAAAGTAAATTGCAGAGAGCTGGACCTAATAGAACCTGAATTACAGAATTTCAAAACAGAGTTTTAAAACTCCAAAAGCGCCTATGTTTTTTTTGTGTTTATTGTAATATTTGAAAAATATATAATGTTATTTATAAAGAATTACACTCATATTTTGTAGTTCAAATGGTTTTCTTTACAATTAAACCATTTTTTTAAATTTCCTCCATTGTATGTGTGTAGGGTAAACATTTGAATTTGAGTATGTCAAATTTAGGCGAAAATACCAAAAAACGCCCTGAGCGTAAGTGGTTAAGGTTTAGCAGAAAGAGTGCTTTATTCGACAAATTGGTTTAAGCTAGTGAGAATTTGGTTCAGAGAATGGGGTTTAGTGTTTTAGCAATTCAGAAAAACTGTAAGCATAACAAAACATAGCACACTTAAATAATGTGTTTATTATTGGATTTTCCCATTTTTTCCCATCACATTGCATTATTAGAATGCTGTCTTTTAAAGGATAAATGCGATGCTTCCTTTGACCTTGACCAAAATAAAAGACCAGCCTATGTGTCGGAAGCACATGTAATGCTTTAAAATGCTACCTGCATGCCACTTGTTTTGGAACAGTACCAATGTGTCATATTGTTCTAATCCAGCATAATTTTCATGTGATTATGGTAGATTTGTTCTCAAAACAACATTAATAAGACCAGAGACAGTATAAACCCCTAGCTGAGTTGCATCTGTGGTTGTGAGGTGTGTGGTCGACGGAAGGCTGAGCTTCAACTCAGTGAGAATCTGTCCCAGAGGAAGCACCACAAGTTCAGTGTGTGTGGAGTCTTAATGGGCTAAAGGGGGGATAGGGAGGTAACGGCTAGGCTAACGATTCAGCTGAAAGGTTTAAACAGAAATGTTTAAATTCCAGTGCTACTGTAGCTCATAAGCGTGCACACAAACAGACAAACATTGATAAAAACACGCATGCAGGGGTGCTGGAACAATGAGGGAGCTGGCATTTGACTCAACACTTTAAACTACAATTTCACAATGATTATAAAGTCTGTGTGCTACACTACATTCTTTATTATTAAACGATGTAATTAGAACAACGTCAGTCTACATTAATCGACACATTCTTAGGAAATAATGGGTTCACAGCGAATCATCAGAACTACTTCAGTGAGACAGTAATATCGTGCTTTTTACCTGGAAACCTAAAGCTGCTCTAGCACTCAATTGAAAATGTACACATAATGTTACTCCCCTCGAGTTGAATCAAAGGCTCAGGTCGTTCTTGGTTTTAACAGACATTTATTTGGACACGAGTCTTCAACATGTCTTGTACATGCCAGTCTTGCAGCCCTTTTATGCCCCAACAATGCCGTCAGAACTACGAAAGGAAATACATAAAACTTAAATTAACCCTCTAAAAGTGGTGTTTTACACATAATAATAAACGAAAAATACATACAAAACGAATAAATAAAGTGCACATTCAACACGTAAGAAAATACACTTAATTGGCTAATTATACATTAACACACGGTCACGTAACTTACACATGTTCACATACGGCAAAGCAATTAACACGATAAACACGTACCTCATTGGCCTCTCTAACTCAAGAGGAATAAACTTGGAGGGTTACAGTTTCTTCTTCTCATGTGGCTCTTCTACTTGTAGTGCACCGGTAAAACTATCCTGATAGCAACAATTAAATAATTCCCAAGCGGAACAAAAAAAAAATAGGTTCCCCCCTTTTTCTATGGTTTTAGCTGAATAATATGAAATGAATTGACATGTATTAACAAAAAATATATTACTTATTTATTCTAATGATTATTCTGAACATTTTAACTATTTATTGACCTTTTAACTGTAAAGTGCATATTATGAACTGAAATATATGAGAGTTGTCTCTGGCGGCAGCTACACATAATGGATCAATTGTACTTACAGGTTGTGGTTCGGAGAGCTTGTTAGTCCAAATTAAGAAGATTAGAAGCCAACGAAGATAAAAGCCAAGATTAGAGAAGCAGTCCTCGGTAAAATGACATGCACACAACAAAAGGTTGGAATTGTACTTCTGTGGTATCCTTGAAAACAGCGTCTTCTCAACATGATGTAAACACACTAAATAGCGGAAGTGTTTGTGGGCAGGTCAGACTCTGTTCGTATTTCGCGGGCAGGCGAAGATTATGCAAATGTGTTACCCAGTGACAACAGGCAAAAGATTCGAAAATATGACGACTCGTTAAGGCAATTCAGAATCGACTCTCTCTTTTGAGAGACAATATCTTTATTTATTATGCACTTTTTTGATTAACAACTTTGCAGATTGTTTTCATTTAAGGATAGCTACGTTATAAACTGCAAAAGAGATATTTTTCAAAAACCCATATGACCTGCTCTTTAAAATTTTTGTAACCAATTACAGTCATATAAGCCATAGTGAAGCACGGTGGATAATCAGGCTCTATCTTCTTTGGAATACAAAGTTCCACAATGGTAACACACATAAAAAAACATGCAAAATAACTGCAAATACTGGGAGTAAACCTCATTTTGCACACATGAATGGCCGTGCTATCTGTCCAAACCCAGTCATAAGTTATAAGTCAGTTGCAAGGCATGCTGGGTAATGTATGGTGCTACACTATCATATCACTTATATAGTAAATGATATTACACTATATAATATAGTGCATGAGTTATATGGATAACTTTTATTTAGCAAGGATACACTAAAGTGACAGTAAAGACATTTACATTGTTACAAAATTCTATTTCAAATAAATGCTGTTATTTTGATCTTTATATTCATCAGAGAATCTGAAAAAAAACCCCCACATTTTCACAGTTTATTAAAAATATTAAGAAGCACAACTGCTTTTAATAGTGATAATTCTTGAGAACCAGATCAGCATATTAGAATGACTTCTGAAGGATCATGAGATGTGACCTTTTTTACGGATTCTTTGATTAATAAAACATTAAAAAGAACAGCATTTATTTGAAATATAAATCTTTTGTAACGTTATTAGTGTCTTTACTGTCACTTTTGATCAATTTAATACTTTGTTGCTAAATAAAATCTTTATCTATTTAATATAATATAATTTAATTTAACTTATTTAATTACTTTATTATTATTATTATTGTTAGTATTATTATTTATTTATTTATTAGTAAGTTACTGAAAATTCAGCTTTTCTAATCATATTACATTTAAAAATGTATTTAAATAGAAACAGTTACTTTAAATTTAAATTTTATTTTTATAAAATAAATGCAACTTTGGGGAGCATAAGAGACTTCTTTCAGAGCCATTAAAAATCTTACCAACCCCAAACCTTTGAACAGTAATGTATTTCTTTAAATTTGCCCACATATCCCTTAGTGACATGGCCTGGATCATTTTTTCCCCTTCTGAATTCTTGATGATACTTTCGTGAGAGTCTTTTTATGCAGCTCTCATTCTGACTGTCTCTTACCTTTGTTCTCTTTTCTCATAATCTCAG
Source organism: Sinocyclocheilus anshuiensis (assembly GCF_001515605.1). Classification (NCBI taxonomy): domain Eukaryota; kingdom Metazoa; phylum Chordata; class Actinopteri; order Cypriniformes; family Cyprinidae; genus Sinocyclocheilus; species Sinocyclocheilus anshuiensis. The sequence continues at coordinate 799,909 of NW_015552591.1, read as the reverse complement.
TGTCTCACACATATACGTCTCTGTCAGCACCTTCTGAGCCTGTCGAAAAGTTCTCCAGCCCTCAAAAAAATGTCAGTCGGTTATGCACAGTCTCTCTTTTGCTTTCTTTTACACTCTCACCTTTCAAAGCCAACTGAACTCATTCGAAGGACACGGTCTCTTGCCACAATAAGAATTGCCTCTTGTAGCTGAGGTTCCTGTGTAATGCCGATGAATTCTGCCAAGGGGCAGAACAGATGTGTGTGTTTGTTTGTGTTTAGTCACTTTAATCATTAATCTAAGCAGATCATTCAACTATGTGCATTGGAAGATTTCAGTGAGAATTTCATTTATGTACACACAGCCAGACATAAAGCAAGGCCTGTCTGGCTTTTAAAGGCAACAATAGCAGAAACAGCACTGTTAGAGTAACACACATGCATCTACTCTGCAACTGTTTGACATATGCAGTGGAATGTGTATTCATTTTCACATGTAATTTGGTGTAAGGGCTCAGATCTGAGGACAGTGCATCTCTCAGTGAACACTCAGTGTAATGAGAGGGATGCTGGGCTATGCACGAGGTTGCATCACTAAGTCTCTTATGGTGTAAATCGGCCTGACATCTGCCATCCCTTGTGAGAATTTATGAGTTTGTGTGAATAAAAAAGACTGGGTGAGTGTGTGTTTGCGTTGGCAAAACTAGGGCAGACATGTAAAGAGACACACACGTTCACTTACTAACCTTAAGACAGATATGGAGCAGACACACTCTCACGTTGTTACAGCTTCCTGAATTCACGTGATTACATTGCAAATGGAGTTACTTAGGGACAGCAGCTGAAAAGACTAGCTTATACCAGCATGTTCTTTCTGGTAAAACTAGTTGACTTGCTGGTCAAGCTACTTAAGAAGCCTGCTGAAGACAACATGTTCATCCTTAACAGAAGTATTATATTAAACTTTGTTGAGAAGCAAAACTGTGTAAGATATTCACTTTTTAAGATAGTTCTTTATATATATATATATATATATATATATATATACACTGAACAAAATTATAAACGCAACACTTTTGTTTTTGCCCCCATTTTTCATGAGCTGAACTCAAAGATCTAATGTGAACAATATTTGAGAGAAATAGGCCTTTTGTGTACATAGAAAAAGTCTTAGATCTTTGAGTTCAGCTCATGAAAAATGGGGGCAAAAACAAAAGTGTTGCGTTTATAATTTTGTTCAGTGTATATATATATATATATATATATACACACACACACACACATATATATAATCTCTAAACACATTCATGTGCTAAATTTTTCTACATTTTTTCTTGTTAAATTTTGTTTCTCAACAAAATGAAAATATTGCATTTGCATATACGTTTAGCTTAGAAGGAATTTGGTCTGAAAATTCCCTGAAGAATTTAAGGCTGTTTTTTTTTTTTCAAATTGCAGCTCATCTGTTATTTAACCTCATTGTTTTTATTGTGTCTGAAAATCAAGATGCATCAGTCTGCACCTACTGAATTACTTTATTCCCCTGTGTGTGTGTGTGTGTGTGTGAGAGAGAGAGAGAGAGCGAGAAAGACAGAGAGAGACAAATAGATATTTATGCCCAGCCTTATTCAGTCAGAGAGACATTCTCTCCTCCCTTGTTTTCTGAATGCACAAAGCATCGTTCTCTGACAGAAGATAATTACTGCAGTCACAACATAACAGTATTCAAGCTTCTAAATTAATTCTTAGTCTTCCATAGTGCTTCCTTCTCTCCCCTTATGCTGTCACCATAAGGTCAGGGACAGTCTTAAATCAGATTGTCTCTGACAGGCTGAGAGAGATATGATAGAACAGGATTAGACCTTAAAGCTGAACACAACATTTTCCAATTGATTGCTATTGAATCCCTGGTCACGGTATCTTAACAACCTTTAGTATAAAGCCTCTGTAAGCTCTTATAAAAGGCATGAGATGGGATTTAAGGGCTGGAATGATTTGTGGCACATTAGACCACATTGTAAAGATAAGTTACAAGGTTAAAATTACAACATGTATTATAAAATAGATAGTTGCAACTTGAAAATGTGAGCAGATAGGCCATGTTCAAAGTGGTCCATCAAGGGGTCAAAGTTTGTCCCTGTACCTTATGTGTACAGTGACTTTTAGAGGGGTTTTTAGGGGTTCACTTTGCAACTTAACCATGGTAAAATCCCTGCAATGCAAAGTCTATTTGGCTTACTGCTTTATGATTTTTCAATTTGCCAGTTTTTAGTATTTCTGAGATCGCAGTGTAAAGGGTGCAATATGTATCCCCTCTCATTTCTTCAGTGGTTTTCATCATGATAAAGAAAGTTGTCTTATCTACAGGTGCATCTCAATAAATTAAAATGTCGTGGAAAAGTTCATTTATTTCAGTAATTCAACTCAAATTGTGAAACTCGTGTGTTAAATAAATTCAATGCACACAGACTGAAGTAGTTTAAGTCTTTGGTTCTTTTAATTGTGATGATTTTGGCTTCAGTCTGTGTGCATTGAATTTATTTAATACACGAGTTTCACAATTTGAGTTGAATTACTGAAATAAATGAACTTTTCCACGACATTCTAATTTACTGAGATGCACCTGTAATGTGTCATAGTGATGTGCCACAAACTGGCAGCCTCCCCACTGCTCAAAGTCACGGTTAGTCTCTTTTTAGATCCTGCTCACCTTGAAATCCATAGGCGGTGCCATGGAAACCATTGTGTTACATCTTTCAAAAAGATTTTACACCTTGTGCAAATGCTAACTGCCTATTTCATTAAGGAGAAACAAGTTTCTTCAAATAAGGCATCAAGTGAGCAGCTGTTCTGCTGTAGACCACATATATTCATCTAATAACAGTTTATGTCACAAAGCAAGTTTATGTGCTTACTGCATACTGTACTATATTTGCACATATTGCTCAGGACATTTTTCACAGTCAGTATGCAGCATTAGATTTGGTGAAATAGACATATTTTCACTTTGCGTTCTGAGAAATGTCATTGTATGATACAGCTGTAATACAGCTGAATGAATACAGCGGCAAGAGTATAATACTTGCATTAGAGTTACATTGGAAGCAGTTATTGAAGAAACAGTCTTGATGTATGGACAAAATGAATGACACATACTCAGCATCATGCATTTAATAACACCAAGGACAGAATATGAACCAGGCCAATAGGGTAAGTGCTTTAGGGTCATCATGGCCTGAGATCTAGCAAAGAATATAATTCCATGAACCTTGCCTGATGTAAGTGTCTCTTGAATATATCATATACTGCACTATATATGCTTATACGAGATTCACCAAAAAAATTTAAATTACCCAATGATTTACCCACCCTCAAGCCATCCTAGGTGTATATAACTTTCTTCTTTCAGACAAATGCAATCGGAGTTATATTAAAAAATGTTCTGGCTCTTCCAAGCTTTATAATAACAATGAATGGTGGTCAAGATTTTGAAGTGCAAAAAAGTGCATCCATCCATCATACAAAGTGCTCCACACAGCTCTGGGGGCTTAATAAAGGCCTTCTGAAGTGAAGCGATGCATTTGTGTAAGAAAAATATCCATATTTAAAACTTTATAAGCAGTAATCTCTAGCTTCCGCTAACTGTCGTACGCATGTTCACGAGAAAGTGGCGTTTCAGCAGATGACGCAGTATGTAGGCATAGCATAAGCTCCGGTGAGAATTATGGGTTGAACGACTTCTGATTTTTTGAAGTCGACTTTATATTCTGCCTGGCAGCGTCTCTCTACTAGAAGTAGTGAAGCTGTGGAATTTAGTTATTAAGAAATATATGCTTGAACTGTTCAGTTTCTAAGCTATTTCATTTTCAAGCTTAAAGCGTCATGGCAGAGCATTGAAGTCAACTAGTCGATTAGTCGGTGCAACCCCTAGTGAGAATATGCTAGTCTTGTGAGAACCAAGTTTTGTATACAGCAAAGGAAAACCAGTCTCCTCTTGGCTTATACTGAAATCCTCCAACATTTTTCTTTACAATCCTTGTTTAGTACTTCTTGTGAGCAGTCACTTTTCACTGGAGCTTATGCTACGCCTACATCCTACATCATCTGCTGTAACGCGACTCTCTCGTAAACGTGCGTATGACAGTTAGTGGAAGCTAGAGATTACGGTTTATAAAGTTTTAAATATGGATATTTTTCCTACACAAACACATCGATTCAGTTCATGGCCTTTATTAACTTTTTATGATGGATGGATGCACTTTTTTGCGCTTCAAAATCTCGACCACCATTCACTGCCAGTATAATTAAACCTAGGGTGGCTTGAGGGTGAGTAAATCATGGGGTAATTTTCATTTTTGGGTGAACTATACCTTTAAAGCCCGGGACACACTGCACGATTTTAGCAATCCTATAAGATCATTGCAAATCACACTGTGCGACATGGATCTGATAAACTTGGGTACGGCATGTATGCAGACTGTACGATGATGACACCTACGACGCACATAGAAGAATAAAACGTCATCAGTATGCGCTAGTGGTAAACAAAAAGAGCATGATGAATCACAGTTGTAGCAGTTGTAGTTTTTATGTGTGCTGAAAAAAAGTGGAAGAGGGAAAAGTGGGAGCTTGAGGTAAGCAGTTTTATGTTTTAGCGCCGTTTTTCTCTTTTGTCTGAGACAGCCGAAAATCGTGCAGTGTGTCCCGGGCTTAAGAGAGTTTGGAGTGAATATGTATTCAAGTGAATACTGTTCTTTTGAACTTTCTATTTAAAAAAAAATGTATGGTTTCCATAGGAATATTAAGCAGGCCATCTGTTTTCAACGTTAATAATAAAAAGAAATGTTACTTTAGCACCAAATCAGAATATTGATTTCTATGTGACAGTGAAGACTGGAGTAATGCCTGCTGAAAATTCAGCTTTGGCATCCCAGGAATAAATTACATTTGAATATATATTAAAAAAAGAAAACAGTTATTTTAAATTGTAATAATATACTTGGCTATCACAATTGCAGCAAGAAGGGGCTGGTGACCATAATCTGTCCTTGAACAACACAGCTGATCATTGGCCTTGCAGGGTGAGCACGAAGTTTTCTCGTATCACAAGTCATGAACCAAGCTAAAAGGCTTGACTTTAGGTTTGACTGTCTTTGGCTTCTAGGGTTTGGCTCTCTATCCATCCTGACAGACCTATTTGGCTCTCTTCTAAATTGCTTTGCCCTCATCCACTGAACTTGAAGAAGTGAGCAAACTGGGAAGACCCAAGACGAAGAGCCATTTTAGCCCTTGCTCTGTTTCTACCTGCCCGCTCTGTCTTCGTCTCCTAAATCCCGTCTTGGAAGTGAACACACTGTTCTTTCAGCTCCAGCAGGCCTCTGATGTTTTATTCAGCATCTCCTCTGAGAGTTGAAGGGACAGCACAGACTTGTCCGGTCCCCTCTCCCTTCCTTGCCTCTCCCTTCAACGATCGATACATCCGTGTCTCAGAGTCCCTCACGTCATCTTTCCTCTCTCACAGTGTGCGCCGCACTTCTTCTGTTTGGTATTCCAGAGCAGGAGCCACAGTATAGGTCCATCAGCAAGGCCTAGAGATGAAGGGAGGAACTGAGAGAGACACACAAATAGAGACAGTACGCCTTCTCTCAAGAGTTTCTCAGAAATGCAGCTGAATTACAGACTCTGTTTTACAAAACTGGCATCACTTTTGAACTCTTTTTTGATAGCCAGTTTGTCTCTCTGAACTTTGACAGGTTCTGTGAGCTGCATCACGTGTGTTTCTAAATGAGCAGATGAAAACTTGATTTGTAACATAAGTGTAGTAAATCACAGTCAGTCCATCCGTAGGCCTTCATTATACCTGGCACAGAAGCCTCAGTCATAACTCACAGCACTGACAGCGCTGGACCATAATTGTTTGCATATGTTGCCCTAGCCATGTTTAATTCCTAATTTTTTTTCAGGCACATTATTTTCAAGTTTAATATGTATTAAATATGGCCAGAGAATGTTATTTAAAATGGACTATTTTTTGGTTGTTGTTAGTGTTGTGTAGCCAAACTTTTTTTTTTGGACATAAAATATGGTTCAGTTTAGGGACCCTCTCCTAAAATATAAAGGCAATAGCTGTATATTTTTATGCATAAATACCAATTCATACAATGTGAGAATATTAAGCATGATATTATAAAGACAAAATAATTAATTGGATTATTAATATTAATTATTAATTGAATATTATACAGCAATTGTAATAAAACCAAATCAGATTATTAAAATATTCCATTATATACTGTATATTTGGAGTAATTAAGATTTTTTTAATGTTTTTGAAATAAATCTCTTATGCTTACCATTTGGTGCTCAATTACTATAATAATAATGTTTTTTATTATTATCAATGTTTTGTTATTTTATTACAATGTTTTATTATTGTGTCAATGTTAGTATTATTAATGAAAAGTTTTTGCTGCTTATTATTATTATTTTTTTTAAATCTGTGATACATTTTCTTTCCAGAATTCTTTCATGAAAGTTCAAAAGAACAGCATTTATTTCAAATAGAAATGTTTTGTAACCTTATACGTGTCTTTACTGTCACTTTCTGATCAATATGTATCACTGTTTTCACAAAACATTACACAAAAATTGATAGTTTAAGAAAGGTTTCTTGAACATCAAATCAGCATGTTAGAATGATTTCTGAAGGATCATGTGACACTGAAGACTGGAGTAATGGCTGCTGAAAACTCAGTTTTGCCATTAAAGGAATAAATTAAATGATAAAATATATTAGAATAGAAAACATTTATTTTAAATTATAAAACTATTTCACAATACTACTGTTTTTACTGTATTTTTGATCAAATAAATGCAATCTTAATGATTCCAAACTTTTGACAAGTAGTGTCTTTATGTGTGTGTGTGTGTGTATAATACACATGCTTATCACGTCTAATTTTATGCAGGAGCCACATAAGTTACTAAAATGATCATGTTATTCTCAGTGCATGCTCATTCAGCCATTTCTGTCTAAGACGTCAACGTGAGAGGACAGACAATGACAGTGTGCATGTGGAGCATGCCTGGGGCATGAATTTATGCTTGTGTGTGTGTGTGATGTAAGATTTCCCTTATGGATGCTGCATAGATGCAGTCAGCAAGACTGGTAATTACCAGTTGTCTAAACAGACAGATGGAATTAAGGAGAGTGAAGGCAATTTTCCGAACGCTTGTTTTAGAGCAAGGACCTAGAGAGCGCAAGAGCGAGCGAGAGAGAGAAAGATTACCTGACACTGCGTGTTAGCACCTCCACTTGATGTTTTTATCTTTCACTCTCATGTCACTAGCATCAGGTGATACACTTTCACCCTCCTGACAGGATACATCTTGCCCTCTGGCCTTCTTTCTTCTACCTTCCACCTTTCCTTCCTCTTCTTTCCTTTCTCTCTTTCTATCTGTTTCTGTGTCCTTTTCTCCCTCTCACTGAAGAGAAGGTCATCCAGGGTAGATGCCCTTCTGAGATGGCTTACATAACTCAGGCTGACATATGGATCTTTTAGCACATTTTTGCTCAGCAAACTCCAGCTGTGCTCAGCATGGGCGGTGATGGCTCCCTCCTCAGTCTCCTTTCGGTGTGAATCTTGTCAAGAAACCATCATTTGCAGTGACCCGTGTAAAAGCTAGAGCTGACATGCACTTATCCTAAGCCACTGATACTTGGGTGGGTTACGCACACTGGCCAATTAGCTATCAAGGGATTACAACTTGTGTTGTGTGGTAGGCAGAATTGTCGCACAGCAGCATCTGATCGAAGTGAGTAGTAGGGTAACTCCAGCCTAGACCAATAAATGAGAACTGGGATATTTGCCCACCGGTCCCTAAAGTTTTTGTATTTATGTAAAAAAAATAATAAGAATTGCAGCATTACACAGTATGTTCATATGAAAGAAGGCACATTTGTGGGAAGAATCTGGGCTTTAATGGGCTAATATTTTAATGACAGGTGTTTGCAAGCGTCAGCCGAACCCATGGCTACTTACCTGTAGTCACACAGTGGTCCACACCATGCACATCTGCAATGGTACTCCAGCCATAAGAAGAGACAGACGATCTGTCTCCTCTGAGAATTATTGTGGCGTATCACTCTCTGGGGAGCTTCTGAAATCCACTTTCTGTCTCATATGTGCCACAGCTGATTCAGAGCCACTCCTGTTACAAATGTCCATGTGTTTAAGATGCAGCTGGTGTTAAAAGAACTGATCCTAAATCAGGTGTGGAAATAAAATTGAGATTTGACTGACTTAGGGAGTAATGTGTCTGTCTCAGCAGGTGAAACGGGGCCTAAGGGTACACTAAACCTTTTAGAGTCTGAAAGCTAGAAAGAGGATTTCAGTGCTATGTGTTAAAGTTTGCCCAGAGGAGGGTTCTGCATTGAGCAGGGGCCCGTAATAGGAATAAAAATGTGCTAAAATGGAAATTGTGGTGTAAAATGATCTAGAATCAAGATTGAACACACAGAAGAATAGAGAGACCTAATGATTTAATTGGTTTCCTTTTAGCCACGCTTCATTTTTTTTTCTTGTTTAATTCTTTTAAATGTACAAACATTTTCTGTCATGCATTTGGCAAAAAGGTTTTTTTGACTATGCATTTTACCTTTGAAATTGAAGTGCAACTCTGGCATCACTGGTGTATCTTTCATACTTCTTTGTGAGCTGTGGTGTGATCTTAAAATCTTTCATTACAGATTACGTTTCCAAACAACCCAAACATAGGGGTATCCCCATGTTTACCAACTTGACCGGAAAATACGATTTTCATGGTCAATTTTTAATTTATTTTAGTGAATGCTCACATAGCACAGTGCACTTCTTACTACGCTGAAATTAATATGATGTGCGGCTGAAAACTAGGGACCTCCTGGTTGGAGTTAGTATTATCATTAACTGAAAGCAATCTTTTCAAATGTTTTAAAATTGATCATCCGAGTCTAATATACAAAAAAACATCACGGGCCGCCAGTTGCCCATCCTTGCTCTTGCAACTTAATTTAAATAAGGAGACCGAGCTGTTTTATAAATAATCGCAACCAGGTAATATGCATTTACGTGACGAAGGCATAGCTAGAAAACTGTAGGCTGTAGTAACTAATGGCAATGACAGTAACTCGCGATTGAGCGGCCAAATCACTAGTTATTAGGTGTGTTCGACTTCAATCGGCGCTGCGCAGACTGATCGGTGTATGACATCAAAGTACAGCGAGAGCAATTCGAAAGCATAAGGAGCTGTCTGCTCTCTATAGCTCTCATGGTACTTCAGTGTCCTACAATGATCAGTCTGCGCAGCGCTGCTACAAGTCGAACAAAGCTCATATAGCGTTAGGGGAGGGGCCATGATCAGTGGCTCCGGTGTGTCATCAAGACATAATTTCAGACCTGTCCAAAAAATCCTGAACACATAAATGGTGAAAAACTATTTAACAGTCTAACTCCACAATTCAGTACTACACAGTTCAGTGTCTTTGTAACTTGTTTTCAGCAATACATTTCTAACATTTATAATGCGTTTAGAAACAATTATCTGAATTGCCTGGACTTTAATACTTATTCAGCAAAGACATAAAATTGATCTAAAATGACAGTAAAGAGGTTTACATTGTTAAAAAGATTTTTATTTTAAATTAATGTTGTTCTTTAGAACTTTCTATTCATCAAATAATCCTTTAAAAATATAATGTTTTCCACAAAAATATTATGCAGCACAGCTGTTTTCAACATTGATAATAAATAAATGTTTCTTGAGCACAAAATCAGCATGTCAGAATGATTTCTGAAGGATCATGTGACACTGAAGACTGAAGTAATGGCTGCTGAAAAACACAGCTTTGCCATCACAGGAATAAATGACATTTTAAAATGCATTAAAATAGAAAACAGTTATTTTAAATAGTAATAACATTTCACAATATTGCTGTTTGTACTGTATGTTTGAATAAATTCAGCCTTTTGCCAAAAGCCTCATACCAAACTTTGTTATTTAGATGGATATACTATTTGGTTGATCTCTGCTTATCCAATAGCTCAGATATGAACAGATTTCGAGAAAACTGTACACATGTAGGATTTTGATTGTATAAATGCCTATTTAACACAAAATTAATGAATTATAATTATCTTTATTGCCTCCTTTTTGCACATGCCATTTGTGCAGTCTCTGCACTTTTCAATGACCTGTTTTTTTCGAGGAATTAATAAAATAGTGTAGACGAGTTAAGTTGCTTTCTCAAGGCCAGAAAGAAGGACTGGGAACGTCTTCTTCTCGTAATCAGTAAGGGATTCAACCCAGTAAACACCTGGCATGGGTCCTTTATTCTCTGTGTCACTCAGTTTATCACAAGATGTCTGGAGTATATCAGTTATTAGTTTGAAGAACGTCTTTGTTTATCCTGTGGTATGGCATTGTAACCTTTGTATAAGTTTGGCACACTGTATTGATCTCTTTTTTTCTTCTCACAGGCAGGTATGATCAGAACTGAGCAGGAGGAGTTTTTCATTGAGCCAGTGGAAACGGGACATCATGTGATTGAGCAGGAGGAAGAGGACGGTGGCCGTTCTCACATTGTGTACCGTTCTGCTGCCGTGAAGAAGCCTCCTGTTAGCCCACTAGCAGCAGATTTCCACTCCAAAGGTTAGTCCTGTTCAGCAGCTGTTCAGTGTTTATGTTAACCTGCATATTTTGCCTGTACATGCTAAACAATTCCCCTGCGTGTAAAGAAAAAAATCCCTATTGTGTTATGTAGTTGTACCATTGTTGCGCTGTCTAATATTTCAGCATTTCTAAAGCATTTTGATTCAAAAGCATTTCATTTCGAATCTAGCAGTTTTGAAGAGCGTTTGCAAAATAGTTGCGCTGACATTTACTGTCAGTGTGGTTATAACTAATTGTTCATGTGGTGGACAAGCATGGTTAACCCAAAGAGTCAAAGAAGGCCTCTGGTCAGCTTGGGTTTCAGTGTTTGGATCTTCGTCCACTGACTTCCCAGCTGAGTCCAACATCATGCGTTATATTGTTTGCAATGAAGTGCCACGTTGAAGAAAGAGAGTTGTCTACCTGTAATTGTGAGTCATGTAATTGAACAGAAATTTGGGTTGTGAAATCGGTTATGAGACAGCCACTCAGTAAAATGTACCGTATTGTTTAAACAGTTTTGTGTAAAAGGTGTTTATTTGACCAAAAATAACTTCCAATATACATGGAACACAACTGGATATGATATGAGATTTTGACCTTATTTATGTGATATGTGATAACCCCTAATAATGACAGTGAATAATTTAAAGAGAAATCAAATGACTTTTTTTTCAGATAAAAGGCTTAATGTACTATGAACACAAACTTTCAGAGCTCAAAATTTCCTCCCTCTTATGTTCTTAATGGCAAATTTGAGTTTTAGGTAGCTTTTGAGCATTTAAACATGCTGTCGATTGAATGCTTACAAGTGACATTTTGCAGCTCTGCCAAGCAGCTGTTGAGATGTTGTTAGCACCATTTGGTCATGTACCTATTCAGGAGGTAGAAAATCAATTCAAAACCATGCGGCATGTCAGTACATCTGTTGTGTAAATCCCTCTGAAACTGACTATTGGCACTTTAACATGTTTTTGTTTTAAGGATATGTGAAAAAATGTGCAAGTGGTAATGGTCCAAGTAGTCTAAGCATTCATATGTGTCATATGTTTATTTATTTATTTATTTTTTACATTTTCAACGTTCTGTACAGCTTTTATACTCCTTCTATTTGTGGGATTGGTTGTGTTGAAAAACGCATAAAAGTCATGCTTCATTTCAGGGAGAAATCAACATGCACAGCCAGCAAGTTTTAGCAAGATTTACAAAAACAAAAACAAAAAAAAACTACAACAACAACATTTGGTTCCATTTCTTGTCAGAGGAGTGGCAGCCATATGGGGAAAAATAACTGTTGCACATGCAAATAAACAATTATGCAGTTAATAATTGGTTTGTCTTCCTAACAAACCATTTACAGTAGCTGTTCACTAAAAACATTAAAATTAAAAGGGACAGATAAATAATATTGATTATGAAATTAATACAGAAGCAGATAACACATTTTCATTAATTAAAATGAAAATAAATAATTGTCTGGTCCTCACTTCCTGGCTATGAATTAATGAAGTATGAATTAATTAGTGCTTCAAATAAATAATTGCATTATATTTTGCACTGTTAAGATGTTCTTTTTTTGTGTGTGTGAAAAATAATAAATATTTTATTTTTATTAACATATTTTTATATTCCAATATGTTATATTGTAATCCTGTTTTAGTAGTTTTTGGAAACAATTTACAACGATGTTCCATTTGTTAACATTAGTTAACCACATTAGGTAACATAAACTAAAAATGAAAAATATTCTAAAGCATTTATGTTGATTCCAACATTTACTAATACATTATTTAAAATCAAAAGTTGTTTCTATTAATGTTATTTAATGGACCTGAGCTAACATGAACTGACAATGAGCAGTTGTATTTTATTAACTAACGTGAACAAAAATGAATAAATACTATAACAAATGTATTGCTCATTGTTAATGTTAGTTAATGCATTAAATAAAGTTAACAAATTGAACCTTATTGCAAAGTGCTATCAAGTTTTGTTTTGTTTTAACAAAAATGAAAAAAAAAAAAAAAAAAAAAAGATTGCCAATGTTTTATGTCCAATTGATCACCTAAAGGTCAATCAATCGTGACCTTTAGCACTAGAGGCGTTGACGCAGCGCTGCTCTGGTATGAGGGGCATCATAACTTTCAGTCATGTGCATTGAACGGGTCCTGGAGTGTACGGTGAATATGGGGGATTATGAAGGTCTATTCTGAGGTCTATAGGTCTATACACCAGAGCCGCCAATAATAAAGGAATAAAAGCAGCTGTGGAGAGGAAAAATTAGTTTCCATAAGAGTGCATCGCAGAAGGATCTGGAAGGAGACAGATCTTAGCAAAGTGTAGACTGGTGTTAATGCTTTGTCATTGACACCTGCTTCTCAACTGATTCCACTTCTGGAGTGTTATGGTGTGTGTGTGTGTGTGTGTGTGTGTGTGTGTTTGCATGCTTTTCTTTCTGTGTAACACCCTGCTATGATAATATTATCCATACTGAGCCACACACCCTGTTGTATATGCATTTAATACATGCATCTCTGCACACATTTACAAAGTAGTCTCTCTGTTGCTTGGTGAGCTGCAGTGTGCGCCTATGAAGTGCTAGGGTGAGTCTGGATGGCGTGGGCAGCGACGCTTGGGAGGTGGTCGTGCTGCACTCTGCTGTGAAAAGTTTTTCATGGACAGACGGTCATGTGACGCAAAGACAACATAACTGAGTTGTGTTCCTGCTATGCTGCATTTCACCTTCCCAGATTTCATACCAAGTGCTATACAACATCGGTTCCCAATTCCAGTCCTCACACTGGATGTGAAGACGTGTGTGTGAGTGTGATGTGTGTGAAGACGCTGCGCAGCGCAAATTCGTGAATGAATGTTCTAAAGTGAAGTAAACTTCAACGGATTTCCCTTGCTCAGAGAGTAGGGAGCAATGAACACTGTGTAGGGACCATATCGATCGGAACACAGTTCATGCACGTAGCTCACTTCTAACGAGCTGGTTATCTGAATCGGGTGTGTTAACTAAGCAAGACATGCAAAATATGCAGAGCTGGGGGGCGCGAGGACAGGAATTGGGAACCGCTGGGCTACATCATGTGTCATTCACCAGTGAGAAAACATTAAAAGTACTACAATACCAGGAAGGAAGATCGGGTTGTTGATGTTTGTCTGCCATTCTCGCTCTGTCTGCACAGTGTGAGTGAACACGCTGATGACGTATCCTGTCTGCGCGAACCGGGTGCGCAGAGGTATGCTAATACATACGTTGATAGGCAGGTAGGAAAGTCAATTAAAATGCTCGGACCGTGCATTTTGATTGGACGAACACTTCTTGGTCCTACGCCTTCCACAGAATATATAAATACAGATAAATACATTTAGACCACTTAACTTAATGATTGCTATCGTGATGTGAAGAGACTTTCAACCAGCATAACAAAAAATGTTTCTGAAGACAATCACCTATTGCACCTTTAATAGTTGTTCTTGAGGTAAACAGTTTGTTACAATTGAATGTCTACCATAGTATAATTTGTTGAACATGAGCATTATGTAAATCATAAATCAAACTGTGAGTTCCTGAAACATTTCTTTCATGGTGATTTATTGCAACAAGAACTGGGTGACTTATTGAGAATTTACTATATGTTCATAATGATTTTGCTGGTTCTATAAAATTATGCAGCATTGTGAATATTGAGATGATTTCATTTAGGTTTTAAAAAAAGTGTCATTACATTAGTTTTGCATGCTGCTGTATTTTTTTAAATGATGGTAATGTTTTGATTAGTAGAGAATGGGATGCCACGGAGCCCTAATTTCATAGATATGATTAAAATCCTGTGCAACGGATTTATATAGTTTAAATCACTTTTCTATTTTCTAAAAGAATAAAATTGGTTTCACATAAACATATTTATTTTTAATTAAATCAAAACCAATTAATTAACTTAATTGAAAACAGTTCATTTAGATGTTACCACAGAAAGCATATAGGTTTATTTATTTGATGCACCAATACTGATTTTTGCTGCCGATACCGATAGCCAATTATTCAGAATGATGTAGGGATTTCTATCATGAACGGACACTGATATGCCCCTATCAGCCATCATGAGGTCTGGATTAATCTAATCAAGAGATACCACAGAGATCTTTTGTATGAGGACTACAACATATAGAAACCACGGTGTCTTGTGACCACCAATGAATGTAACGAAAACTTCATGCAACTCCGTTAACTCATTTCCTTCATTTATTCTGAACTGTATATGTGTGTGTGTATGTGTGTTTTAGCTTAGTTTAATGTAATCTAGAATAGCTAATAAATTCATGTTTCCTTTATAAAGAATCATTGTCTGATGTCGTATAATTTTAAAGTCAAACATTGCCAAGATTACGTTACCTAGCTCGTAGCTTACTTATCAAAGAACGTATTATCCTGTGGCCAAGGAAAATACACAGTCAGATTAAGATACCCGGGCATTAACGGTTCGCTGGACGACCGTTGATAAGGTGTAAACCATTAAAATTTGAAATCAGTTCTAATCAGGTGGACTTCGAATTTTCAGTTTCGAGTCCTTTCAAAACCTGAGCTAGAAATAAAATGAATGATTAATTCCCTTATAGAATTAATGAGTTAAATTCCTTACAGTACTTACAATGATATCTGCAATACCGATGCCGTTACCGATTTTGATTTTCTTAAGGAAAAAAATCTCTCCTAACCAATGCTGTTAACTACACAGGGAGCCCTATCATTTGGCACATTACTATAATATTAAAGGTTAAAATTAAAGGGATAGTTCACCCAAAAATGAAAATTCTGTCATTATTTACTTACCCTCATGTCATGTCACCCTCCCATAGACAGCAAGGGTCCTTACACGATCAAGGCCCAGAAACATAGCAAGGACATCGGTAAAATAATCCATGTGACATCAGGGGTTCAACCGTAAATTTTACAAAGCTACGAGAATACTTTTTGAACGCAAAAGAAAAAAAAAGACTTTATTCAACAACTCGTCTCCTCCGCATCACCCTAGCGCCATTTTGGAGCGTATCCACTGAACGTAAATTGCGTATGCTGTTTTGTGTCAGCTGTGCCACGCGGATACGCTGTTTACATCGTTTACGCTTTGATTTGTACGAAAACAACGTATCCGCGTGGCGCAGCTGACACAAAACAGCATACGCAGTTTACATTCAAAATGGCGCTAGGGTGACGCAGAGGAGACGAAATGTTGAGTAACTCTCAGATTCCATCAAAAATATCTTAATTTGTGTTCCGAAGATGAACAGAGGTCTTACGGGTTTGGAACAGCATGAGGGTGAGTAATTAATGAATACATTTTCATTTTTGGGTGAACTATCCCTTTAACAACAGAGATATTATATTCAACTGCTATTTATTTTCAGATAGTATAATTACACTCAAATAAAAATGTCTGTTTACAACTCATTTGCACATAGTCTTCATAAATACATGTTTTCATGCCAGATTTATTTAAATATACATATATAATTGTAAGTAAAAAAGCTCCACTTTAGTGTTGTTTTATAGCTAACTAATGAACTGTGAACATTGGATAACTTTGCTGAGGTAAATGCTACGTTAAATGACATACTGTTCACAATCTGTTTTATTGGCATCTTTCTGCGGTTGAAACACTGATTGAGCGATTACATTAGACATGATACATTTTGGTAAGCTATACTGTACCTTTCAACATACCTTCTGATGTTCATTCATGTTTATTTTATGCTATAACTCTTTAAAGTGAAAGAGACTCACGCTCCGCGCTGCTGCTTGATCTGAGGTGCTACAGCGATCTGTCACGACACATTTAAAAGCGTCAAAATGACATTCATTGTTTGAATTTCGTGATTGAATGTACAGGATTTGAAAGCTGAGACTTTGTTTCTTATCATAAGTAAGAAAGCACAAAGCTCTTTGTGATTATTGGATGAGAGGCGCGCTACAAATAATGTTTGGTGTAGAGAAAACCTGCGGATCTGGCAACCCTGGCTTGAACTACGGGTGATTCATAGGGTCAAATAGAGCCTGCTTTAATGTCGCTATTTTTAACTGTTATTGTCATGTTAATTTTGACAGCCTTAAATTCAACAGAGAGATTTTCTTTACACACAGTATGAGTTGCAGTCGTACACTTTTTTCCGCCGCCTGTTAATTGACAAGATATAATCGGATTCGGCCCTGATCTGATGCTTTTATCGGCCGATACCGATTATTGGCCTATACATTGGTTCATTTCTACTTAAAACTATTATTTAAAACATATATATATATCTTATGAATGAAAATGCTTTTTCAAATGGGAATGCTCAGAGTTTGTCTTAATTCAGATCGTAGAAGATTCCAGATTTTTAAATAGTGTATTGTTATGAATTATCTTTTTTTTTACTTAAGACAATATTCAATATACATACAGTACATTTATTTTTTCCTAAAGTTGAAAATATTGTAATGTTTTTAGCTATATCACCCAACTATAATAGAGGCACTTTGTTTCCAAAAATCTGAGTCTATGTGGATTTCATGTCCCTTCCGTTCTCCTCTTTATCAAGAGAATATTTTTTGGTCAGTGGACTGAGACATGCACAGACAGATGGACCCCCATGAGACGTATCCTACAATGCATCACCTGCTTCGACTGCTGCCTCACCCTCAGGATGTTCTTCAACCAAATACAGTTTGTCTGAATAATAGTTGAACTCTGTTTGGGTCACTGATAGATGGTTCATTTGGTATACAAGAAGTAGACAGCTGTCAAGAGGGATTAATTTTACACAGTGTCTGCTTTTCTGTCCTGTTTTGTTGATTTTGTCTGGAAAAATAGGTTGCAAGTGAAGCATCCAACAAATTAGTGTAGTAGCACTTAATTGTCACATTGTTATTCTGTCCATATTGGCAAATCCCCTCTGAGATGATGTGCACCACCCACATGAACAAGATAAAATAGTGACTCACTGAATTTCATGTGTCATATTTGGCATCTTTCTTATGCTGTTTTATTATGTAAAAGCAATTTCCATATCACTATTTCCATTGCAAAAAAGGGGAAGAATAAAGAATGTTTTGAAAGGGGTCATATGATGCGATTTCAATTTTTCCTTTCTGTTTGAAGTGTTACAAGCTCTTGGTGCATAAAGAAGATCAGTAATGTTTTTTTTACTTTAAACCGCATAAACACATTTCATTACACCAAATACGCAAAATAATGTTATTTTTAGCAACATCATATGACCCCTTTGAATGTCACACAGGATTTTAATAAATTGCACCCTTAATAACAATATTTAATAACAATATCTATTTTGCTATCCGCTGAATATCATTATCTTATTTTTAAAACATGCAGTAAAGAACTTAATTCTTTTTTTATTATTTTAATTATTTATCGCCACAAAACAGGCCCAGACGAATTTCTTTCCACAACCTTCAAGTGATGTCACCTCACAAAGGCACCATTAGATCATTACTGGAATGATCCCTCCAGAATAACTTTAGTGTCTTGTAGGAATTGAACCAGCAACCTTCCAGTTACCAGTCCAGAGTCATAACTACTATACCAAATCTCCTGCTGAATCAGTTTAACTGGCCTTTCCCCCATTGTGACTGTTTTTCAAGCAAACCTGCAGGCCAAATAAGCAGCCATTTAATCCTGGTTCTAAAGTGCAGCCTCCTACACAGTGACTGTCCAGGCCCATTACATAATGTCTTTGGATAATAGCACACATAATGAACAGAAGTGAGGAAAGTAATCCGAAAAAAAAAAATCCGTTTTTTTTTTTTTTTTGAGTGTTACCCAATGGGTCACTGAGAGGTCAGTACTGTCCATCATTTTTACTCTATATGCATTTATTGTTTTAAATGTGTTGTAGCAGAATTTGCTGTATTAAGCATTAATGAAGTGTGGCGGAAATGCTTAGGGTGGAATGGTCACACATACGCACAATCACACAACCAATTTAAATGTTATCTGTCTCACTCAGTTAATAGTTGTAGACTGTCACACATGCACAGATGGCATCCTGCAAAACTCACTGGAAGAGAGAAAGCAGCTCCTCAATAAGTAGGATGGTACTTCTTGATTTTACAGTATGTGTGTAAGGCTCTTTTTGGCCACAAAACATTTTCCTATTTGCAAACCTATCACATGGTTTCAAAAGTGTTTTTATGTCCCATCCTGACAGACTTTGGTTTCTGTAACATTCTTCAGAATTTCTGCTTCTGTGCTCTACGTGTAAAATAAAGTCATACAGATTTGGAATGTAAATGATGGTGGAAATTTGAGTTTCACAGTTTTACCAAGCTGTACCACAGATGTGCAAAAGGTTGTTTTCAACATAAGCTCTCATGCACCTGTTGAATGCATGAGTCTTCATTCTAGGTTTGTCCCTGTCTCCCTCCTATCTGTAGGAACTCACAAAAGTATAAATTTTCAGTTCAGCAGAGCTGTTGGATTTCATTTGTCACGAACAGGAACTGTGAGGACACACATATGGCCTTTGAACTGTGTCCATGTAAAACAAAAATGTTTGGGTTGTTGGACCATTGAGAAGAGGCTATTTAACTGGAATTTTTTCGTATAGCTACACCCAGACTAGAACTTGATCAGTCTTCACCCAGAAGGAATACTGAAACACAAAAGGAGAATTTTTGAAGAATCATTACTGCATGTAATATCACGTCTCATACACACACAGACACCCACACAAACGTTATTATTATTATTATTATTATTATTATATTTATTTCCTTATTTATTTTTTATTTTGTGGTCCATAAATTTTCCAGGGTTGTTTTTCTCCCTTTCTCCACAGGTGGGCAGCCGGTATTCATAGCTACACCTACAGTATATAATTATTTCAGTCTTGCCATTTCCATCTGTATGTTCTTTGAACTGGACAGATTACATAGCAGCACCAAAGCCAGTTTTAGTGGTCTTTTATGGGATCTTGACTCCAGAACATCTGTTCTGAAAGGCCTAATATTACAAAATAATAACACACCCAGTATTCCCAGAGATTGACCCAATGGACTTGAACACTAGAGGAAGCAGCTGGTTGTAGGAACACTTCCTTCACTGAAACTCTATAATTTCCTCACACACTCTCTCTTTGTGTCTCCTTTTCTGTTTCTCTGTCTCTTGCTTACTTTTATGTTTCCGTTCATTTGTAACACCTGGAAAGGGGACATATTGATTATCAAAACAAAGTGCTTTATTCCTTTTGCAGCTTGAGCACTGAGTTGTTGCAGTGTATAGTGTGTACCTGCTTAATTTATGGTGCTAAATTCCTATATAAAAGAACATGTTTAAGAAATATAAACATGTATAATATGATGACATTGGATGCTATCTGAATACAAAAAAGGCATGTTAACGCCATGTTTAAAAGGGTTTTTTTGTTTTGAAATACAAGCAACTAGTATTGTACAATGACTTTTTTTAAGTTCACTGTCGCAGTTTGATATGCCTGCTTTTTTCCAAAAAGTACTTGGCATAACATAAGTACGCTGAGCTCTTTTACTTTCTCTCCCTTTATTGCCCTACACAATATTAACATTTAGTTTTCACATCCTCACAGTTTAAGCTACAACAAAGCCTATTCTTGTGCAGTTTATCACCGTATAAACCAAAATAACCTCCACTGCACTCAAAATAACTGTTGCTCGGGAGCCATGTGCTGTCAGATGCTTGAGATAATTCATAAGACTGTTTCATGTGAGAGTGATTCACCTCAGAATGCCGTTCTCTGTAGGTCTGTTATTGAGCCATCACTCTCAGTGCCACACCACTATCATTACTGGGAGGGTGGCAGTGAGGGAAATAGCAGGGTGTGTATCCACCTGAGCATTTGGGATACACATTACGAAACTGGTGATTCCATCCACAATGTCTGTAAGCAGTACACATGAATGCACATGTAGACACCAGTGCTGTCAATTTAATTAAAATGTAATTTTGTTAATTAATTATATAAAACATAATTTGATAAAGTAATTAACTGATCTGCGTGCATACATTTTAAATTGTGATCATTTATGGTCTTAAATGTAGTTCCTTTCAGTGTTATAAGGAATTAGCTCCCCATGTTGTTGCTTTAAAAAAGGAGGAAATACAAAACATGTGGAAAAGTTGGTATGATGGCATACATATCTAATAACAATTTTGTAACCATATTAGTTCCTTTCAGTGTTATAAGGAATTAGCTCCCCATGTTGTTGCTTTAAAAAAGGAGGAAATACAAAACGTGGAAAAGTTGGTATGATGGCATACATATCTAATAACAATTTTGTAACCATATTAATGTTTAATTGTAGAAATAATGGCTATCTTTCATTGTGTGTTTTTCTTGTATAACAGAAAAAATATTTGAGAAGTTTGAAATTCCACATTTGGAGATTTTCTAAGCAACTATTGCTTGTATGTGATTAATTGTGAATTATTTGATTATTTATTTAGTTTATCATATAAATTAATTGGTTAAAAAAATTATTTAACTGACAGCCGCAGTACAGAAGCACAATAATGCAATATTTGTAACTGTTTTTACCTTTTGATAATCATTTATAGAACCATCTGCTTTTTATTGCTGCACTTTTCGTTCTTTTGTTTTTTAAATGAATGAAAGGGAAATAATTGAGTGTAACAATACAAAATGTCTCAGACTTTCTGTTTTTGTTGGAAAATTGTGAACAAAGTTACCATGGTCATTGCAGGTGAATTGGGTAATGATTAGCAGCTGTTCAGAATTAGCCATGTGGCGACATGTTTTTTGGATGATTTTCCCACCAGCCTGGTTTAAAACCAGCGCTGATATGATTCTCAACATGTTTTGACAGTTTTTGTTTTGAGCCCTTGTCCACACTTCTGCATTTTTTTATGTGATGCATATGTCATGTTTTTCATTAAAGTTCCACTCCAGAGTTGCCGGGAACATGGCTACTTTAATAGATGTTCACATGCCCTTAATTAGAGATACTCTGGGGGTAATTGAATTCCCAAATGACACCTCTGGCCTATTAGAATTCATTAATGTGTTGTGATTAGCATTCACAGCGCTCCCCAGAGGCATTTGAGGAGAGATCATTTTGAAGCAGGAGGTCTTGATCACGCAACTACTGCAAAGTCTTGATTATAAGTGTCAAAACTGCACCACAACCTCTTTGAAACCCATTAACCACTGTTTTTTAAAGCGGACATAATGTTTATAATCTCCCGACACTGTATAATTATATACAGTCAAGTTTTTAGATGATGTTTGAACTGGGGTGGTTCAGAGTGGTTTCCTCAGTTCCAGATGGTTTACTCTGTGTGATGATGGAGCATGTTAGTTTTGAGCATGAGTGGTTTGTTTATTTGGCAGAGGGGAAGGGTTTGATGTTGATAGTTGCTCATGAAAAGCATGTAAATGGTTTTGAATGTGTAGCTGGCAGCTGAAACGCCCAATAATGTTCTAGTGGCTTTGATTCATGGTGGCGTCTGGCGTGTCACTCCTCAATTTGGACAAATTTAGCATATTCATGTGCACCCATTAATCTACTATAAAAATGCCCTGCAACTTACACTCATATGCAAGCATTTTTCATTTATGTACAGTGTAGTGGAGTATAATTTATAATCAGAATAGTAATATGCGAACTATCATGTTAAGCAGGTCTGGTTGAACAGGGTACAAATGCAAACACTTAGCAGAGCATAAGAGAGAATGAAAATCAGTGATAGCGGTTTTCTTATTCACTTATCAGATTTAAAGATACTGACAGCCACTTGGAAGTTTATTTAGCAATAATGACCAACTGGCTGTACATTATACTGCTCATTACATTTATAAAACAAATTAATAAATAGACAGGAAATACTGATTTGAATTTATGTGCGAAGAAAGATTTTCGAATGATATGACACATGAATCTGGCATGTAAAAAAGAGGTTGACTGGAAAAATGCCAATTATGCTATTCACTGGTCATTTTGCAAATAATATTTCATCACAGAATGCAGCGATCAACCAATCAGATTCAGGTATTCCACAGAGCTGTGAGCTTTAGAAACTTTACTATGAATTTCTTTTGCAAAACATAAAATAAGATATTTTTAAGTGTTTTGGCAACCAAACAAGTTTTGGTTAACATTGACATTAGACCACTGAGACATTTCTCAAAATATCTTCTTATAGATATTCTTAATAAGTTCCACAGATGAAAGAAAGTCATACAGGTTTGGAAGAATATGAAGGAACAAAACTGATTGATTTCTGCAGAGAGTATTGATGATGGTCTAATTAGAGTGTTGACACAAACATTTGTGCTCATTAGGGAAAGCAATATAATCACAAAATGATTGCAGCATCAGACATCAAATAGAACTACCAAACTAAGACAAGTGTGATCTTGCCAGCATTTGTCCGCATTAAATGTTGGAGCTGATTTCTATCATTCTATCAAGTCCTTTCTTTATTTTCATTATTTTTATTTACTTTCATAGTAAGCATGAAAAAAAATGACCAAGTACATAATTTCAAAATGTCTCCTTTTGTGTTTCACAAAAGACAAAGCCAGTTTTGAAACAAGGTGAGTAAATGATGACAGAATTATTTACTCTAAAGTAAACCATGTGTTTATTGAACATTTTCTAATTACACATTGGCTCCTGTAGACTTGCTGAACATGCAATGTAAAGTTTCTGCTTCTTGTATTCTCTCAGAGCTTTGGATGCCTGCTTTTTCTCTGGGCTGTTGATTATTTTATACAGTATGCTGCTCAATATCCACCCTGATCTCAGACAATTGGTCAAACTAGTTAGCCATTCTGCAGTGTAGACATGAGTGTAAGAGAGAAAAATTGTCGAAAGTGATGTATGAATACATATACTATGGCTTTTAATCACTGTATATGTAGCTTTCACTTAAAAGAGTGGGCAAATGTGTATAATATAAGCCTGATTAAAAAGATGATCTCCAGTAATTATGAGGGAGCTGATTTTACTGTCCTTGAGGCATGGCTAATTGAATGATTTTTTCCCCTTCTTTTTTCCCGGTTTTATCACAGTCAATAGCCTGTGGGCCTGCTGACCCTTGGGAAACCATGCTGATCAAGTAGTGTTAGAAATTTGTGAAAGAATGTGAAAATATTTCAGTTTAATTTTGTATTTGCACTGCATTTATTGGAAAGCAAATTTCCAGGAAAATATGCATGCACTAATCTTCCATTTGCACATGTGCTTAGCCTTCCTCTACTCTCTCCAATAGAATATATGTATTTGTACCATTAGGTTTATCCAGAGGGAGTGAAGCGAAATAAAAGCAGCCCAGGGTGGCCACACAGCAAATGGTTAAGGCAAAGAACCGACACCTCCACTGGCTTACAGAGTAATTGTGTGCTGGGAAACCGTAGGACTACCTAATACAGCCACAAGCTTTTACTCAAGCGAATCTTACGCCTGCAGTACCCAAATCAATTTTACCCCATGCGATGGACATGATTTATTTCCACTAGTATGAGCACCTTGCTGTATTGACATTCTTTAGGTTTCATTATTGTGCAACTTGTAGGGATTTTTTTAGGAAGAAGTAATGAAATTACATGGAATTTCACCACTGTCATTCTTGATTTAAGGTAATATTCTATTGATTGATGAATTCTACATTCTACATACACTACCGTTCAAAAGTTTGGGTCTCTTTTACTCACTAAGGCTGTATTTATTTGATCAAGAAATAAGCTAGTAATAGTAATAAAGTGAAATATTATTACAATTAAAAATAATATTTAGCAGAAGAAAGAAAACCATGCAAAAAAAATTCCACTCAGCCACACTCTCTTTTATTACAGACCCAAAAAAATGCCTGTGATTGTGAATGTGATTTCCTCACTTTTTATGCTGATCGCAGACTCTACGACTGTCACAGAGACATACTTGATTTCACAGCTATTTACACCTACTTAAGTAATATTTGTCAGGTTGTAAGGACATTTTGTGCATTTAAAATAAATAATGCATTTAAGCTGGCAACACTTCAGAACCTTCAAAAAAAAAAAAAACTCCCTCACTTTACTCAATCACTGGTTACTGTGTTCAGAATTTCATTTTACACTAAACCTTGTGCTCCTTTTCTTACTAGCATTGTTAGTCAGACACGACTTTTTTTTTTTTTTTTTTGCAGCTGAGTATGTTTGCTTTTTCAGTTTTGTATAGGCAGAACAAGGACACAAACTTCACAATTTGTCAGTTTATTGTAGTATGATGTACTGATTGTCACAAAATCAACATTAGCTCAATATCATGTTCCACTCATGTCGTGATTCTGTGGATTTCTCTCTGTCATCCTGTTTGTGTGTGTATATTTGTACATTTTAATTTTCAGACATCAATCACTGATAATCTCCTCCCTGCAGAATCTCTGAAATGTCAGTTTTGATCACATGCATATGGAAATTGAGTTTTCATTTTGACTGAACAGTTCCTTTATATGTATTAAATGTCCGCTGTAATCAAAGCCAGTCATTATAATTTGCTCAGACCACCTTGACCAAACGAAGTAACCAGTGTTATATTCCCTTTGAAAGTTTTTATTCTCTGTTGCAGCTTTGCAAAAACAGAAAGACGCCCTGAAGTTGTCAGTTGCTAGAAGAGAGTAATGGGGCATAATAGACACCTCACCTCACTATATCAGTGTTATGAAGAGAAAAGAGAGACGGCTGTCTCCTTTAAGTGTTTTTGGCAGCTTAACTGATAGTAATGAAACATAACAGCCTGCCATAATAACTGTCACTATTACTTAGTGGGCCACTGAAGGGAATAAAAAAAGGCTCAGACTGAAACTCTAATCTGTGCTGTACTCTATACTTGCACAGATGATATAATTCTGTCTAAGGTTGTCTGTGCGAGGGAAAGAAGTCAAACTTTGACATGATAATAGCTTAGTAATGCAAGCCTGTTGTACTATGTCTGTAAGCTAATGCTTTGGGAATGGTAGAAAACTAGGTATATATATATATAATATATATAGATAGATATAGATATATATGAGAAAAAAAAATAATTTAAATAATCTAAATTTAATATAGAAGTATAAATGTATATTTATTATTGTAAATATATTAGAAATAAATTAGAAATTTTCCCTTCCGAAAAGACTAGCGTGGCTGGTCACCAGCATTTAGTGTGTTTTTTTGGACATTTTTCCTCTGGTGCCCTGCTGGCTTTTTAATTTGCTTAAGCGGTTAGGTTATGCTTGTGAACATCTTGGCAGGCTTGGCTAGCATGGAAAATCATTATGGTCTTTTCAGCAGCATTATTAGAAAGAAAAAACGATAACCCCACAGACAACAGGTTCATTCAGATGTTCACTTTACTTCTAATCATCTCACGCTCGTAAGCCTATATTCTATAGCTGTCACGTCTTCTGGACTGATTCTGAACCTTTGAATACTGAAGCGGCTGCTGAAGATGGAGTGTGCACCGCTGATGTCTCTTTCTTGAGCTGAGGAAATCCCCAATCCCAGATACTGCTTTGAGCAACAGCACCGCTTTCCTCTCCATCCTGCTGTTGTTGCTTGTGCCAAAGAGGTAATTGGAATGCATCTAGTCTTTTGGGTGAAGTTGTGTGTGGTAAACAAGTCAGTAAGTAAATGTTACTTTGAATGCTGAATAAATGCTGCTTTCATAAATACCGCTTTTTAGGAATAACAAGTGACTGCAGCATTTTAAGTCTAGAAGTCTGGATGATTACACGTTTTGTTTTGAACAACAGTGATGACTTGGTAATAATCTGATGTAAACATACAGCTTGTGCAGATGGGGTGTCACAATGACTCCTTCAAAAAGTGCAGTTTTGGCATCTTTTTTGGCATGTGTCTGCACTCCTGAGGAGCCCTGCCCTTGTAGTGCTGCCTCATGCTCCAAACCTCTGCCCAGTGACTTTGAGCCTGCTGGGCAATAGACCGCTGTGCCTGGCATCAAATATGGCTGAGATGTGACTTCCAGGAATTTGCAACAATTTCTGCTCACTGCACATTCTGTACATTGTAAATCAGAGATATCTGTCTATCGCTTGTCATTATGTCGTTTATCTGTCTGCCGTTCTGTCTCTTGTTCTATAAATCGATCGTTCTAGTTGTCCATCTTTCTATCTATCTATCTATCTATCTATCTATCTATCTATCTATCTATCTATCTATCATCTTGTGTTGGTCTGTCAGCCGATCATTCTGTCTATCGATCTATCTGTTGTTCTATCAATCTATTGTTCTGTTGTCTATCTTGTCATTCTATCAATTTGTCGTTCTGTCATTCTATCTATCTGACGTTCTGTCTATCATTTTGTCTGTCTGACATTCTATCTATCTGTCATTCTATCTACAGCTCTGTTGGTCCAATATTTTACCTGCATCCATCTTCTATCTATTGTTCCGTCAATTTGTCATTCTATCAATTGCTCTGTTGTTCTACCTGTCTGCCCATCTCTCCAACTTTCCATCCATCTGCCTGTATGTGTTCATTCCTGAAAAGCAGCAATAAATGATTCTTTCAATATCAGCTTAGAGATAGTTTAAATGGCAAAAAGCATTTGGAGTAGAGAGCCCTTGTTCGGAGAATCTCAGTAAATATTCTTTGTTGCAGTCTTTTAAACTGAAATCCAGTCAGAATTACTGTTGTGTGGAGTTGGTTGCATACAATTGTAATGATTATTTTGAGAAATCATTAGACCCGTGCACTAAGTGAAGATGAATCTGCTTTTAAACAAATCCACTCAGTGACTGGGTTTCTACAATGCTTTTTAATCTGTGCCAAAGTTAATTAATAATGGATAATGCCAACCTCAAAGATAAATGAATGATACAAAGGCCAGCATCTTATTTGCTGATAAAATTTAAACATATTAAACATATGCAAACTCACACTCAAACATTCACATAGCTATGTATGTTCTGTTTAGCGTCTGCACAGATTTCCCTGACACTGGCCATAAAATGGATGGTCTTTGTCCAAGTTTATGCTGGAAGATTTGTGTCAGATTTGCCGAGCCAAGGGATAAAAAAAGAACAACTATTTGGCAAATAAAGAAAAACTCACTCACAGGGTCTTTCTCTCAACCACGTGTTGTCTTAACACTGCCAAGTGCAGTTTACCTGATGCTCAGAGAGGAGTTGAAATGACCTCAGCTATGTGTTTGTGTCTGTGCTTGTGAACATAATGTGGGGGATGTCAACAGACATTTCCTTTAGGCAATTCGGATGAGGTTTTTATGCCATATATAAAAGGGCACAGATAAAAAAAAACCCTGCAATGCTCACATAGTTTGGTCTGGAACACTGTGAACACAGACCGGTGGAGTGAATAAAATATATAAAATAAACAGTGGTGGAAAGAGTACAGATAAATATACTGAAGTAAAAGTACCATTGCATTCCAAAAAATGTAGTCTGAGTAGAGTAAAAAGTACTTATCCAAAAAACTACTTGAGTAAGTGTAAAAGAGTAGCTTATTTAAAAGTACTCATCATGAGTAGTGAGTACTGAGCTGTGGATTCTGCCCCTTATAATAAACGCTGTACACTGCAATTTAAACTTTTAAAAAACATTGAATATACTCTAATTCACATCTTTTGATGTTTGTCAGAAAGAATGAAGAATATCTATCATCCAGCAGTTTTAATTTTGACTGTCAACTCTACATAAAAACAACACGGAAACCAACTATTAAAGTGATGAAAAGATGAACATTATTCTC
The DNA here is from genome assembly GCF_001515605.1 of Sinocyclocheilus anshuiensis. Classification (NCBI taxonomy): domain Eukaryota; kingdom Metazoa; phylum Chordata; class Actinopteri; order Cypriniformes; family Cyprinidae; genus Sinocyclocheilus; species Sinocyclocheilus anshuiensis. The sequence continues at coordinate 771,484 of NW_015552591.1, read as the reverse complement.
AGTACACTCATCACCATTTAAATCATAAAGTCTGAAAAAATAGATTTAAAATAGGTGAGCTAGAGCCAGAGCCACTGAGCCAGAGCATGCTATTGTTGCACATAAAATATAAATATTTAGAACAGTGCAAAGAATACAAAAACCATTACAAACTTGTAGGAGATTTCAGCATCACACGCCATGAGATGGGTTAAAAAGAGAGATTAAAAAGCCAGTTTCTCTCCAAAATGGTGCCAGTTTTAGCATTTTGTGATAAAGAAATGAGAATCACTAAACATGATCATTTATGTTACAATTTAATTTAAACATAAATGCACATTGTTCTAGAAGGAGGGCAACATCCCCTACCTTTTACACATTTACTCAAATTGTTATGCTGATAATACAGTTTGTAAGGAAAAAATTGCATTAAATAGTATTTCCGGGGAAACTTTTTTTTTAAAGAAAATACGCACACACAAACACAAGACTCTTTGCGGGCCATGGTGGTCTCTGTGAATAAGCTGCTCTATCGGCAGCATTCACAGCTGAATGGAACAAAAAGTTTTGAACTTGAAGTTTTTTTTTTCTTTTGCGTGAGTGCACTTGCTAAATAAAGGCAGATTGTATGAATCAAACAAAAACGTTGTTTATTAACGGGCTGCAGTTTTATTACATCACGTGCTGATAGAGATGCACTATAATAATGCCATGGGTCATCAATAAGGTGCATACTGAATCTGGTCCTCCAGTTTATTTATCACATTATTTCCAAGCATTTTAGAGAGTTCCCAAAACACTTTTTCACAGCATGCATCATGCGCTCAAAGGGCAGTGCAGACCGCGCGTCTATGTAGGCCTACTTAAGTAAATGGGAGTGGGAATTTACCGCATTATGAATGTGGCACTTGCAGGAGTTATTAACATTGTACGCAATACCCGCAAACTTCACACTAAATTTTAGGCCATGTAGGCAGGCAAGCATATATACAGATAATTTAGTAAGCAGAAATCCGAAATTTACCATAACATATTAGAGGAAGATGCTGATAACTCAACTGTATTGATGCTTGAAGAATGCACTTCCAGCAGCCATGATTAACAGCAGTTGGTGGTTAAAGTTTTCTATGCACAATTTGATTTGACGAAAGTCACAAGACCGATTACTCTCTCTCTATCCTATCAATCACGTTGATGGATAAAAATAAAATTAAAACAAGCATGTAATGACCACAAACAGAGGGAAAATAGCAGAGTAGATGTACAGATACATTACTTAAAATGTACTCAAGTAAAAGTGAAAGCACACAATTTTTAAACTAAAAAACTAAAATTTCTGATAAAAACTGCTTAATTACAGTAACGTGAGTATTTGTAATTCGTTGCTTCACACCCCTGAAAATAAAGTATTAATCATTCCACTTAGGAAGCTTTTTCAGTTTGAAATACTATTGGCATAACATGTTTAACGTTTCAGTCATATTGGGTATGGTATTAATGTTGAACACGTCTAAAACTGAGAGATGCAGGTCAACTTATAAATGAGCTAGATTGATCAAGCTGTACAGTCTCATTTGTTCTATTAGTGCAATTAGTTTGTGTGCAAGAATCACCTGCTCATATCCAGCATCTGCAAACAGACAAATAAGAGAGGTGCCAGTGCATGTGAAAGGTGGCGTGGTGTCACATTTGAATAAATGAAATATTGATGCCATCAGTCAATTCAAATTCACCATCGGGGATCTTGGGAACACATTAGAGCGTTGCTAATAAGATCATTTCCATTTAATGCCATCACTCAAAAGAACAAGGGCACTGCTTGGTCTCTTGTGATTGGATTTTAGACGGGGGTAACAAGGGCAGTTACTGTGCAACAATTTGAGCGTATTCTTCGCAAATAGGCTATGTTGTTAATGGTGAAACAGGTGGCAGGTATGTACGATTTTGGTATCGGAATATTTCATCCAGTCTTGACATTGATCCAGGGACCTACAAACTTTCTAAATAAACTCACAATTTTCTTGTTTTCTTGAAAAGAGATTGCCACCCATCATAACCTTTTTGTGCAATTTCTTTCAGGTAACACACCACTGCCATGGTTACCACCCCATGACTACCTTGATCTTGAACACATTTTAATGTTAACAGCTCTTATGGAGGACAAAGAGACAGTATGTGATGGAGGAACAAGAGCATATTTTATGCAAGAGCTGAGTGCAAAGTGCACCGTGACCCTGAAACAACATTAAACTGCAGCTCCATGCTGATTACCTCCCTTCCTTGCTGTCTCAAACACACAAGCAACAATAAATCACCCCCCTCAGCAGCCAGGCTAGCTCAGAACCACCCGGGCTCTGTCTCTACAGCAATATTAGCCCAATGGTAATTGAAGCACTTCTACTGAATTCACTACATTACTTTCTGGGTTTTAGCCACCCATCTGTTTGGCAGTGGCTTATTGAGTGAAGCCATGGGCTTGTTAGCACTATTGGCAAGAAAGTGATTTCTAGTTAGCCAAGTGAACATGTTTGCAGCTTTTCTAATTACTTGAAAATTACTCTGGCTTTGATGTGAAAGGCAGCAGACAGGGAAAAATAAAATCCATTTCATGCATTAAAGAGCCCTCCAAAAAAAAAAAAAAAATCGATAATTGGCAAACCATCTACTATAATATAATTAGATATTTGTGATTTATACACTTACAGAGTTTTTATTTCATCATATTACAGCAATGATGAATGACCATCAATACAGGGACCATCAATAGAGGGAAATCTTTTTTGGGTCTCAAAGGTGTAGTTACAACATCAACCAGCAGCTTTTTACTGGTAACATTGTTTTACTGGCATACAGGATAGATAAGTAAACAAAATCTAGTTGATATTGCATTTCTCCTAATGTCTAAATTTGCTTAAGTGGCCTTCAGGGTTATGCATTGTTCAGAACTGAATTTAAAAATGCTTTTTTAAATTCTGAATCAATTCCTGAATTTGAATCGTAACATTGAGGTAACAAAGATCATGCTTAATTACCATTCAAACACTTCATTTCCAGGAATTTCCTGTCTGTGTTAAATTTCTTTGAATTGCAATTCAGTAAATTCCTTCAGATTCCAGCTCATGAATTGAACTGAAGCCAATTCTTCAGTTCTGAATTTTGTCCAGTGCTGGTGGCCTCTAAAAGTACATAAATGTAGTACAATGACTATTTTCATATTGTGGTATTTGGGGATTTGTTTAGGTTACTATGACATTTTTAGTACATAATTAGTAATATGTACTAGAAAACCCTCCCATTTCTGAAATATAATCAAGGATATCAAGAATCAAACTTGAATGTTTTTTATTAACAGCGAGGATTGTTAACCATGAGGCATCCATCACATCTGACTGGACAGTGTTTGCCACTTTAGTTGGCTGTGCATTTTAAGTGGATGAACAAATGGCCTTGTGTTTTCTATAGTAAATCAGCTCAGGTAAAAGTATAAATCACACCTGGAATTCTGAGTATATTCAAATTGAGCGTATGGACAGTGTATTTATGATTTTATATTACCATGATTTATACAAAGCGAGGTGCTTGAAAAATAAGTGATGTATTCATATAGACAGCACAAGATACATGTTTTGCTCAAGATGCTTTTTTGCCCCTTTGTACATCGGATCAATCGTTACATGTAGCAGCTGTCGGAGCTGCTCATGGTCTTTTTGGTGCACAGGTTATTTTTATTGAACATATGAGATTGCCAGCTGTGAAAATCAGAGAGCCATCAACACTTCAATGCGAGTCACAATGTTATTTTAAGGGGTCTAGTTTTCATGTCTGTAATCACAGAACAGTTTCACCCAAGGCATGGTGTTGAATCCATTAGCATCGGTTACAACTGCTAGGTGTGGATGTTGACAGTGTTGAATGGTGATTGTGTGTCTTGTTTTGGCTTTCACACTGGTGGCAACGATTAAACAAACCTTCTTAACACAAAGCTAGAGTTACAGCCGCTGTGAGTCAATGTAAAAGACTAGCTCACGGTCAAAACAAAACAGTGTTTTTCTCACCCACTCTTTCGCCATATCTCTTGCCTTCTCAGTTAGTGTCACCTTTTCTTCACAGTGACCAACAGCATCAATGTCTGGCACATTATTCCTGTTGAATGATGTACATTTGGCCTACAGATTGGTTTGGAGACCAATCAGTAACCCTGTCATTATTAATGATAGAAAATGATGGCATCAATTTTTAAGCAGTATCACTTGAAAGATGGCCACAATGTCCTCTTCCGTACGTGTGAGTCTGTGTGTTTGTTTAAAGGTGCATCCCTATTGAAATTAATAGAAAAATGTTTAAAATGTAATTTATAACTTTTTATACAGCAGTTCTATCTGGTCCTTGAATCTGATTGGCTGATAAGAGTGTGATATTCTAGTGATAACAGAACTCCAAACCGCTTCACCGTTTGTATCACTCCGCTTGCTGTATTTCTCACAGCGAATGTCATGGTGGACGCCCAAATCCACTGTGATTTTAAAATCAATATTCTTTTTGTGTCATGGAATGTAGTTTTAAGAGTTTTATTGGCAAGAATGTACTTGTTTAGACTTCAAATATGCAGTTTGTTAATAAAGATAACGTATATTTGAAAATTTGTTTTCGGAGATGTGAGCTCCAGGGCGTCAGCGGCCATTCAGCGCTCATGAACCTGCTGAAAGCAGCCTCACCTCGGCCAGATCTTCTGGAATTTGCTGCTGACTCTGATGTCTCTACAGTGGTTAAACATGAGATATAATTTGTTTTGGGTACCCCCAGTAGCAATTGGGCAGGTTTTGTTGTGAAAACCTGGCAACCCTGCTTTCTACAACAGCTTATAAGATGCAGCCAACAAATGCACTGAGCAGCAGCGCTGTTGGAAATTACCCTTAAAGGGGTCCTGTTATGCTTTTTCACTTTTTTTAATTTTAGTCAGTGTGTATGTTTGGGCATAAAAAAGATCTACAAAGTTACAAATCTCAAAGTCCACTCCATTTTCATTTAAAAAAAATCCCTTTTCAAGAACTACAACGAATGGCTCGTTTGGACTACAGCGTTGTTTTCTGGGTTTTGTGATGTCACAAAGCAGCCCATTAGAATATCATTAAAATAATTCCCGCCTACGGAAATTCGAATGGTTGGGAGGGGGGGAGGGGCGAGGTCGTGGTTAGAACATCAGATGAGTGCAGGTTGAGTGCATCAGAACCGAACGGCGCCGCCGGTGTGCGT
>NW_015552591.1:757760-765624 GCF_001515605.1 Sinocyclocheilus anshuiensis | reverse complement strand
GCCTACAGAAATTCGAATGGTTGGGGGGGGGGGGAGGGGCGAGGTCGTGGTTAGAACGCTTGGTTGAGTGCATCAGACAAGACGATGACAAAGGAGAAGTGCTGCGGCAGAGTTTTTGCTATGTCCTTCCATATCCGTGCGTTCAAAGGTTCTGCGCAATCCTCTTGTTCAATATTCTCGGGGTCTGAATCTGGCTCAAATTGATATGGCAATATTGACGCCATCCTTAACCGGAGCAGACGGAACTTGATGCTTTGGCAAGGGGCGTGGCAGTACTGAAACACAGTCTAAGCTGTTCGCCAATCACAACGCACTGGGACAGCTAACCAATCACAACACATTTCGTTTTTCACTTCTTCAAACCCGGAACTATTTAAGCCGTTTGTGCCAGGCTGGGGAGAAAGGTATTTTAATAATGTAAATTATGTGAAAAATAATGCATTTGTCGAACCACCAAGCATGAGAGCATGTTCTAGTACACCCCCAAAACAAAATCAAGACTTTGTAAAAGAGCAAAATAGGACCCCTTTAACAGCTGAAAGGGTAGTACAACAAAGATATCGCTTTCCTCAGTAGACATGTTTTATTGTGAATATGAGATTGAACTGAAAAATGAACACTGTATCAGATGCAGGTAATCACACTCGCTCAGTCAATCTCTCTTATAATAATCTACATAATACAGTGAGCTTTTAGTACAGTAATACAAGAAGCTTTCATTGAAGCAACTCAACGTTCCTTCTTTACTATTTCTAAAGTGACGTTTTCGAATTAGTAACAGAGGCTTGAGCTCAACTGTTAAACTGTCAAACTGAGATTCGAATCCATGGCGGAAGGAAGTAGTTCCGCACAAAAGAGGGGTTTTAAAGACACTTCATTGTTGTTTCTTATATATTTACACACTCGTGCAGTCGAACTGTTGTATAAACGCAACATCACACTCGTAGCCATGGACTATGGCTGTATAATGTGATATTGCTAATTTAAATAAGCAAAGTGTTCAGTATCATATTAGTATTTACTGTGGTATTTAGAATAGTTATTTATATTATATGTATTTTACTTGTATTGGTATGGATTGCTGAAATTTGACAGCAAGGGATAAGAATTGTAAATAATTCTTGCAGTTCCATTAATGATTCTTTTTGTCAAGTTAAGTCACATCACCTTAATTTTTTATAGTGCTTTAAACAATAGAGATTGTTTCAAACCAGCTTCACAGTATTAAACAGGGAAGTAACCGAATCAGTGATGCAAACTTCAAATATAAGGCAAATCCAAATTCTTTAAATCCATTCAAGTTCAAATCCAACTTTAATTTGAGTTAGTTCAATGTTGATTCAATTCAGCTTATGTTGCAAAAATTGTCCATTATGAACAATTCAGCTATAAAACGGCTCTACAGAAGACAATAGCATCGTTATTCAGCTCAATTCTGTTCACATCCGAGAGTGTCATTGCAGTCAAATCAATAACTGAATATAATTTTTTTTAAACCCCAATTAACATGCCAAAGGAGACAGTTGCAAGGAAGTACTTTTAATACTTTCAGAATTAAATATTTGTTTTTAAAAGAGGCAATTCCATTTCCAAATTATGAGATAAAATAAATAAATAAGTCAAAAGACTTTTTAATGACCTTTCAATCTTTTTAATAGTGGAATACTGTAAATGCAATGCAGTAATTATAATATACTATTATTATATTCATTTATTTTTATAAAATAATACTGACAAAATGCAGAATGTGTATCTTGAACTACATGTTGTTATGACCAACCAGTCGGAAGTAAACTTGTTAGGTCTTGGTTGTTTGTCAGCTGTGTTTAATTCACAAAACAGAGTCGATTCTTCAAGTCATTTCATTGTGACTATATAGGCCACACAGTCTGTTTCATGCTTTAGATTCGGTTGCAAAGTTGCTGCACTGAATAAATAGACGATTGCTGTAGTTTTATTTATTATTTTCTTTCTTTCTTTTTTTTATTAAAGTAGACCTGGTTCTGCATAAGAACCGATTCTTGTTTTCCAAATCTAGTGTGACAAGCCTCTCTGATGCACATTGTGTGTATTGAATTAGTTCAAAGTGTGCTGTCAGGTGTCTTGTGATGTGAACGTTTGTGTTTCTTGATGATGCCATGAGCATGTGCTCCATAAATCACACCTTCTTACAGCATACACACACACACACACACACACACACACACACACACACACACACTTAGAGATTAAAAGGCCTCAAGAGCTCCGGGCACACTCTCTTACACACACACATGTTCACATGCAGAGACCAAAAGGCAATTTTCACCAGCATCGTAGTGAGACCCACTTCATTAAAATTGGATAGAGAATGGCGGGCCAGCGCCTTCAGAACAAGAGGAGCGAGAAGGTGAGGGGAAAGGAGAAGAGAGAGCGGAATCTGATTTCCCAGCCTCCTCTTTCTTTACACCCTTCCCCTGCCATCCATACCGTTCTGTCAAGAATAGCAGGGGAAAAGGAAGCTCATTACTTGATGTTCCTATGGCTATGCGCTTTGGCTTCTGGGTTGGAGCTTTAGAGCTTGAATTAGCACATGCTCACTGCGTGGCTGGTTTAATTGCGTAGCTTGTGCGGCAACAGAGGAAACATGCCATATTGTCAGAACAAACGCGCGGGCCCTGTGGTTGCTGTCACCGTCTGCTGCACTTTGCTGCATTGCTGCTTTTGTTGTGCTGTGTCTAATGAACTCATTTGGGGCATGCACTTCATGTAGACCTTCACAAACTGCTGTAGTGCTTGACCTGAGTGTGCTATGTAAGACAAGGGGACTGGCCATTTAAAGGTTTCTAATTCTGTTGACAGTGGGACTGTGAGATTATTCTCTCAAAACAGAGAACTGTGTTTGAAGAAAATATAATGAGCTCTCAATACCTGAAGTAGAAATGTAAATAGAGAGGTTATGTAATAGTGTGTTTGTTTTGTTTCTTCAAGAAATAATTCACCCACAAATGAAAATTCATTATTTACCCACCCTTGTTTCAAAGCCATATGGTGTTATACATATATTTTAATGTTTTTGATTAAAAAAAAGATTCATATGCCTACCAAGGCTGCATTTATTTGATCAAAAATAAAGTATAAAACACTAATATTATTACAATACAGTTTTCTGTTTTAAAAGATTTTAAAATGCAATTAATTCCTTTGATGGCAAAGCTACATTTTCAGCAACCATTAGTCTTCAGTGTCACATGATCCTTCATAAAAACGTTTAAATATGCTGTTTTGGTGAATATTTCATATTATTATCAATGTTAAACAGTTGTGCTAATATTTTGCTTCGTAATAAAAACGGAACTGAAAAAAACAAAACAAGACCAGCTTTTGAGGTATTGTCTCATCTCTTTGCTCTTTATTTTTTTTTGTTATTTAATGTATACTGTATTATTGATATACATGTATGTGTGTCTGTATGTATATATATATATATATATACATATATATAGTAAGACCAACTTCTGAGATTTTCAAAGCAAAATCATACCTTTGCTTTATAACTTACTGAGGCAACATAATACATGTTTACAAAGTGCATGTAGTAGCCGCTCTCATGCACAAGCTTTATAGAATGAACCTTCATGATGAGTGATGTTTCGCTCTCAATACCCTACTCTTCCTCTGGACTATTACAAACTAGGTTACAGAGACGAGAGAGAGGTCACCACTCCCTCAGTATTATAGTGACTTGGGACAGTCAGGAACCGGCACTGTAGTTTTCTTGACAAAGTAATTTGATTTGTTTATTGTCTAATGCTGTTACGGCTTGATCATTAATTTATCACAGGTTTTAAGTGAAATTCTCTCTCTCCCTTGTCTCTCGCTGATCAGTGCACCGTTGGATTAGAGGACATTACCTGTGCAGCGAAACAAGGAGAATTAAATAACACTCAGTGTCGTGTTCAGATTGGAAACGGGAAAAATAACCCTCTTTGAAGGCTGTTATTGAATTTCATCAGAGAAAGATAAGCCCCAACATTTCCTGTCTGTTTCCCCTTGCTACACATTCAGTGCTGACTCTGTCCAAACAATGTTACTGCCCTGTTGTATAGCATATCCCTTTTTGTTGCTTCTTTCACTAATGCACACCCACATTTGGTTGAGGGAAATCATTGTCTATAGGATATCCTTGTTGTATGCACATTAGCATATTTTTATGAATTTTATAGCTTAAAAATTGGGCTATATGAGGCATTTTCTCAGAATAATCTCTTTAATAATCATCAGTTATGATAGCTGTTGATGCCACAGTTTTTGGTTTGAATTTATTACGAGTGAACATGTTGTCTGTGTTATATTAGTCACCAATTCTCTATAGAAATTATGCAAATCAGGCACAATCTATAGTGATCCAAATGTACATAGAAAGGGGCCATGTTTGTGCTAAAATAAATTCAGAAACAGCTTTTAGTGTCCGCTTAACCTAAATTTTGGGTTTTTAATGAATAAGAATAATCAACCGTGTTCAACTTGCCCTTTTGTGTTTCGTGTTGCATTCATATATAAATTGCATTGCAGTTGCATGCATGAATAGGCACAGTTATCAAAGATGAAAGTAAACATTGTGCCTGAAAATCCAATTCTCTCCAAGGATTCAGAGAAATGGCATTCCAGATTTATTATGTCGGTGCCATGGGAATGACACGCACCGGACATCTGCTCTGGTGTGGCAATCCACCACAGATAATCCCATTAAAATCGCAGTTTATTAAAATGGGAAAACACAAGAAGGGATACTTTCCTTTGCTGCTGGAGGAATATAGTGTTACAGAGGGATGAGTGTATTGATTAATGATGGAGCTTGCCAGTGGGTTCCAAGAGAGAACACGGATCCCATGAAGGGACAATATTGCATGGTTGTATTGCACGCTGAATGGTGAGCCGTGTGTATGTGCATAAAAATGGGCAAATTTACTGTAAAATTGTTAAAAGAGTAATATTATGCAGTCAACATGTAATCCATACAGTAATTGTTTTGCACTGTGTGGAGTATATTTTGATTCATAAACTTGAGTACAAGTGGAATGATTTATTTTGAAGAATTATACTTCATAATCTTGGCTGTAGATACGTGTTTATCAATTTTTTTTTAGTGTCTCTAATTTATGCCAGAATAATCTGTGTCTATTGGAGAGGCACATTTTATGCGAAGAAATGTATATCTTTATTTAAAAAGCGCCTGTCATTTTTCTATATGTTTGCTCAATTAAAGTATATAACTTGCTGATGAATTTCCATAAATCATAACTAATATATCCACATTCCCTATGGGAACTTCTACCCGGGATCATTTGCATACATATTGTCTCACACCTTTTGTTTTTCTCCACCTCCTGTACTCAAGACCTTTTCTACAATCTTTTTACGGTGGAGATGGCTGTATGTGACAGCTAGCTGAAATAATCTCATCTCTGAATCAAACTTATGAAGTATATCATCAGATTGTATTGCATCAGTCAGTATCAGTCAGTCAGTATGTTATTGAAAGAGCATGTAAAGATGTGCTTGAACTTGCTCTGTAGTTAAGACAACTAATGCGTCTAAATTAAGTTTTAGTAGAGAACATTTTTTTGTTTTGTCTTCTAGAAAACTGATCAAATGTAATTTATAAATTTTTTTCTTTCTTTGTGTATAGTCTTTGCTGTCTTTGGAAGAAGGCAGAGTGCTGTGGTGCAGCCCTTATCACCATAACATGATTACTAGCGCCATTTCTCACCTGCTGTTCACTGACATAGATCCTGCTTCCTCTAATGGCACATATTTGCTCTAATGCAGAGTGCTTTGAGAAATGTTTTTATTTCCTTAGAGATAAAGGTCAGGGACAAAAGACATACACAGATTCCAGTTAAAATCAGTTAGAATTCACACTTTTAACACTGCCAGTGAAATCTTGAAGATTTGAGTAAAATGGGTTGCTAAAATACAATTTTTCTGAGGCAAAAGGTTTTGCTGAAGGTAAGATTTTGTAACTCAGAGTGTTGTATTATGGTCATCAACATTTTTTTTTTTTATTATAATATTTGAGCTTTTCTTTAGTTCGACCTTTAGAAGACAGTGACCAAATATTATGTAAATGTTTCCAGAACCAGAGGAAAACCAAATAGCGAAACAAGGTTGGCTGTATGTAACATGAAAATGGTAATCAGTACCCTGGTACCTATATCAAAATACCATTGCCTTACTACCTAATTTCATCACTTTATCATGATTTAATAAGATTTATTCTTCAGGAGTTTCAAAGAGCAGCCATTGCTGTTGGCCATGTTTCTAGCTTATAACAGGAGCAGCGGTCTTCCAGGATGTCTGTGAGCCAGAATAAGTTTTTAAGAGGCACCTGTACAGTTCCAGCACTGTCTATTCTTGAAACCTCCTGTTGTATCTGTGGAGAGAGAGTGAGACGCTTGCCATGTCAACACCTTTGGAGGTCAGTGTGGCCTTGTCTGTTGCTTTACTCATCTGTCACTGTTCTAGGGCTCATCCACTGACCTCTGTGGCCCACATGCATGGACAGTGACATGGCCAGGTCAGTTTTTACTTTTGAGCTTTAAGGGATAGTTCACTCAAACACCCTGTCAACATTTTCTCACCAGCATGCCATTCCAAGCCTGTGAGACTTTCTTTCTAATGTGAAGGTTAAATTAAAAACGGTTTTCTTATCAACATTCTTCAAAATATATTTTATGTTCCACAGAATAAAGAAAGTCATGCAGGTTTTGAATGACACGAGGGTGAATAAATGGAGATAGAATTTTCATTTTTGTGTGCGAAGTATCCTTTTAAATGTTTTATTTAGGAGATGCCACATGTTGGGAGTGCTTTAGAGATTTTAAATTAGAAATTGTAGTATTGTATTAAAATTAGAAGTAGTTTAATATTACTGTAGTAATAGTCTCATGTTACTGTCAGACTTTGTTCCGTGTTTTGTGTGTGTCTTGCTCCCGTGTTCCCCATGTTATTTCCATTGATCCCAGGTGTGTCTTGTCATCCTGTCAAGTGTTTAAATAGTGTTCCCTGTTTTGAGTTCAGCGTCCGGTATTGTCTGTCTACATGTATTGTGTGAGTGTTCCTTTGTATTAATTAAACCCATTTGGATTGATGTACTCCTCGTCTCTCTTTGTACCTTGCTCCTCAGTCCGCTCAGCAGTGCACCCGTGACAGTTACTGTAAGCAGTATTGAGTCACTGCTGTGTAGCAATATATTGACTACAATGATTATTTTTCATGCAGAATAGTGTACATCCTATTTTTTTTTTCAAATCACAAATTTAAATCTCTTTTGTCTCAGTTGTTTCTCCTTGATAGCAGTGCTATCTACTGCAAGTGAAATTAGATCAAATTGATTTTTTTTTGCTTACTTCAAGTCTCCTGCTTTCAGATTTATTTATTTATTTATTGAGAAAATGACTCTAATCTCATGTCTTTTTTAAAGAGATCTCATTAGCCCCTCAAACGATTTTTAGATATGAGTTTCAGTATGACCTCAAACGTCTCTCATTAAATTTAAGGCTAAATTATTTCAGCTATACTATGGCTATTGAAATATAAAGCACTAATGACTTACTGCAGGTTAACAATTGTCTTATTCGAGTCTGTTTAAATGTTCTAAGGAATTTTAGGAGACAGATCTGAGACCAAATATATACTTGATAAAAATGTGCTACATTAAGCCTCCTGAATTATGAAAGAGCAAATCCAGTCTCCCATTGGGTATGGCGCTGTCAAGATATAGTGATTGTTTCATGTTAAACCACAGTACTTTGGTACATCACTATTCATGTAGGTTTTTCAAATGTTGCATTTTTTTGTTGTTGTTGTTGTTGTTGTTGTT
>NW_015552591.1:748259-753427 GCF_001515605.1 Sinocyclocheilus anshuiensis | reverse complement strand
GGCCTTGTCTGTTGCTTTACTCATCTGTCACTGTTCTAGGGCTCATCCACTGACCTCTGTGGCCCACATGCATGGACAGTGACATGGCCAGGTCAGTTTTTACTTTTGAGCTTTAAGGGATAGTTCACTCAAACACCCTGTCAACATTTTCTCACCAGCATGCCATTCCAAGCCTGTGAGACTTTCTTTCTAATGTGAAGGTTAAATTAAAAACGGTTTTCTTATCAACATTCTTCAAAATATATTTTATGTTCCACAGAATAAAGAAAGTCATGCAGGTTTTGAATGACACGAGGGTGAATAAATGGAGATAGAATTTTCATTTTTGTGTGCGAAGTATCCTTTTAAATGTTTTATTTAGGAGATGCCACATGTTGGGAGTGCTTTAGAGATTTTAAATTAGAAATTGTAGTATTGTATTAAAATTAGAAGTAGTTTAATATTACTGTAGTAATAGTCTCATGTTACTGTCAGACTTTGTTCCGTGTTTTGTGTGTGTCTTGCTCCCCATGTGCCTTCCTATGCCCATATTTGGTTAGTTTCTTGTTCCTGTCCTGATTAGGTTGATTTGTTTCCAGGTGTTCCCCGTTTTGTCTATTGATCCCAGGTGTGTCTCGTCATCCCCTCCTCCTGTGTGTATAAATAGTGTTCCCTGTGTGTGCTCCAGGGTCCGGTATTGTTCAGGTCATGTTCATGTCTATGTCTACATGTGTTGCGTGAGTGTTCCTTTGTATTAATTAAACCCATTTGGATTGATGTACTCCTCGTCTCTCTTTGTTCCTTGCTCCTCAGTCCGCTCAGCAGTGCACCCGTGACAGTTACTGTAAGCAGTATCGAGTCACTGCTGTGTAGCAATATATTGACTACAATGATTATTTTTCATGCAGAATAGTGTACATCCTATTTTTTTTTTCAAATCACAAATTTAAATCTCTTTTGTCTCAGTTGTTTCTCCTTGATAGCAGTGCTATCTACTGCAAGTGAAATTAGATCAAATTGATTTTTTTTTGCTTACTTCAAGTCTCCTGCTTTCAGATTTATTTATTTATTTATTGAGAAAATGACTCTAATCTCATGTCTTTTTTAAAGAGATCTCATTAGCCCCTCAAACGATTTTTAGATATGAGTTTCAGTATGACCTCAAACGTCTCTCATTAAATTTAAGGCTAAATTATTTCAGCTATACTATGGCTATTGAAATATAAAGCACTAATGACTTACTGCAGGTTAACAATTGTCTTATTCGAGTCTGTTTAAATGTTCTAAGGAATTTTAGGAGACAGATCTGAGACCAAATATATACTTGATAAAAATGTGCTACATTAAGCCTCCTGAATTATGAAAGAGCAAATCCAGTCTCCCATTGGGTATGGCGCTGTCAAGATATAGTGATTGTTTCATGTTAAACCACAGTACTTTGGTACATCACTATTCATGTAGGTTTTTCAAATGTTGCATTTTTTTGTTGTTGTTGTTGTTGTTGTTGTTGTTACAGTATATACCCCCATTTCCTTGAGACATCCAATCACAGTCTTGCACACATTTTGGGTTCTGTGTGTGTAAACAAATATCCCCAAACTCAATCTCCCAGCATTCAACATATCTAGCCACCGTTAGACGCAGAGAGAGGGTGGGGGAAATGAAGAATGTAAAGCTGACCTGTGAGAGAGCAGGTGTCTGGTGCAGAGACGCTGAGGAGGAGGAGGACCCCTCCCATCTTGGCATGAGTGGGTGGATTTCTCTGTTTATCTTTAAGATCTGGCAGTGACAAAAAGGCTGAAAACTGTCTTTTTTCCTCTTTCTTGTATTTCATAAGAGGCTCTCTTATGGCACACTTATGAAATCGTTCTCTTGTGTAGATATCCAGAGTTTAATGTGTGATTTGCTGGATGGCTTGATATAGCCCAGTGGAGCGTTTCTCCCATGGTGCTTTGCTGTTGCTTGTACATGTCTGATTTTGAGGACAGTCAGCTATTAAGATTATGGAACAATAAAAACCAGATGTTCCACATTTGATAAATCAAAGCCTCCTGTCTGATAAACCCTTGCCCAATTATCTTGGTTATATGTTACCAATATTTTTTTTCTAATAAATTATATTTAAATAAAAGGCAATTAAATACATTTACAGCAGGAATAAATCATTCAAAAAAAATTCTGACCTATTATTGAAGTAAAACAATAGAAAATGGGGCATAAAATCTCATTATGAAATAAATGTTTTTCTCTAGTTCACATTGGCCACAATTATTGGCACCCAATTATTGCAACATCCTTTTCCCAAGATAACAGCTCTGAGTTTTCTAATAATGCCTGATGAGTTTGGTGAACACCTGACTAGAGATCAGAGACCATTCCTTCATACAGAATCTCTCCAGATCCATCAGATTCTCAGCTACATGTTGGAGCTTCTTCTCTTCAGTTCACCACACTCATTTTCTATAAGGTTCAGGTCAGGGAACTGGCATGGCCAAGACAGAAGCTTCATTTTGTGCTCAGTGACACATTTTTGTATTGATTTAAAAAATTTGTTTTGGATCATTGGCCTGATGGAAGATCCAACCACGGCCCATTATAAGATTTCTTACAGAGGCAACCAGGTTTCGATTTTTTATCTGTTGGTATTTGATAGAACAATGCCATGTATCTGAACAAGATATCCTGGACCTCTGGCAGAAAAGTAGGCCCACAACATTAAAGATCCAGCAGTATATTTAACCGTGGGCATGGGGTACTTTTTTTTATCCCTGTTTTTATCCAAAAAGCTTTTTTATTTTATTTCATCTGACCATAGAAGCCAGTCCCATTTGAAGTTCCAGTCATGTCTGCTGAATATGCTGGATTTTGTTGATGAGCGAGGAGCATTTTTCTTGAAACCCTCCTGAACAACATGTGGTGGTTTGACATTTTCTTTAGGCTTTCTGACCCCAAGGCTCAACTAATCTCTGCAATTCTTCAGCTGAGATCCTTGTAGAGTCTTTGGCCACTCAAACTCTCCTCTTCACCGTGCATTAGGACGATATAGACACACATCCTACTTCCAGGCAGATTTGTAACATCTTTAGTTGATTGGAACTTATTTTTCCCCTGATTATTACTTAATTATTGGCCCTGATGGTGGAAATGGGGATTTTCGATGCTTTAGCTATTTTCTTACAGCCACATTCTATTTTGTGAAGTTCAACAATCTTGTTCTGCACATCAGAACTATATTTTTTGGTTTTACTCCTTGTGATGGATGATGAAGTGAATTTGGCCTTTGTGTTCCTCATGTTTATAATGCTGTGGAGAACAGGAAGTTATGGCTGGACAATTTCATGCTCCTAGTCACCCTGGTGTGCTAAAAAAATTAAAAAATGAATGGGAATATACTTCAGAGATATTTTACTCATAAGAATTTCTAGGGGTGCCAATAATTGTGGCCAACATGCATTGGAGAAAAACATATATTTCATGCATTTTTTTGTATAAAAGATCAGAAAGATAAACGATGCAGATTTATTTTCACAGCCACCTTTGCTCATATTTATCAAGGGTGCGAACATTAGTGGAGGGCACTGTTAGTGCAATTTCAAGAGATTGTCATTAGGGGTGTGCCCAAAGCCGAATACCTTATTCGGAAAAGCACAGATATTGTCTTCAAAACAAATAGTGAATAATTATGCCAAATAATATTCAGCTGAGGCTGACACAGTCACTCCTTGTGTTTGTTGGATAACAAGTGATCCAGGGGAAAGCATGATATTATACATAAACTGTAAAATCACTATGCAATAATGAGTGTGTGAAGTGAATGAGTGTAAACACGAATGAAATGAGCGCAAATCAAATAGCCGCGTTGCTGTTGCCTCTCCGTGTGTCTCTCAGAAATCAGTTTGGCATGAGTAATCAACTAAAACACTACATCATAAACATGTTCTACTATCTGATATGTTTGAATTATCTTTAAATTATTTCAATCTTGTACGATATGATACACGTATGAATGAAACAAGCACAGCACAATCACAAATCAAACAGCCGCATTCCGACTCTGTGCATCTCTCAGAAACCAAACCAAACCAATATACATTTTCTGCTGCTTGATATGTCTATTTAAATGTTTTAAACATTGTATGATAGGCTACATATATCTCTGTCTCTATCTCGGAGATGACATTTATGCAGGTATATTCTTTATAATTTTTTTTTTTCAAATTTGCATTTGTATGCATAGTAAAAGGTTTTTATTTTTTTATTTGTTTCAACCTCCATGTTCTCTAATCAGCTCCTGATGTTCTCGAGTCAGCCTCCTCTTATTTGAGGTGGTTGTCTTGACATTACTCAGTACACAGAGTTCTATATATTCCTCTTATTTTACTTTTATGAACATTTATTATTACTGTTGTTTTAATGAGACCTTTTTAATCACGAAAGTTCCTCGAGCTGGGACTCAAACTCGGGTCTCCTGAAGCACAACCACATTACACCCCAAAGCACTGTCTACATGAGGCTATTGGCTCTGACAGTTAGAAGATATTTAAATAATGCTATAATCTTATAATCATAATGAAAATATTATTTTATCAGTTATACAAGGAATATTTGTTCAGTGATAACTACGAAGAAAAAAAGATAAAAACCAGATGTAAAAACCAGACATAGCAGTTTTCAGTTTTCTGAATACAGATACGGATATGAATAATTTTGAGATTGTTACAGATACAGATATTGGTTCCACTGCACAGCCCTAGTCATAACCCATACAGCAAAAAATAAATGTTTGCAAATATATATAAAAAAAATATATAAAATATGTCCAAAAATATATATTCTGAAAATATGTTTCAAAATGTATTTATGCAAATATATTTCTACCAATGTATATTTATGGCCATTAAAATATAAATATATGTTTTTTTTATTTTTTCCTCCATATATTTCAATCGAAGAAAATACATTCACATAAGTTCCATTTGAAGAAAAACTTAATGTTGTCTGTTACACATTTGAATACAAATCATCTAAGTAAAAATTACAATATTTAACAATGGAACCATGTTAAATAATTATTAATCTAGTTTTGCTCTTTAGTTGGTTATTCCATCCACATTTGCATTTAGTCTAGGCTACTGTAAGATTAGAAATGTATTTTCCTGTCCCCCAAAAATATTTTGAAATATATTTTT
>NW_015552591.1:740273-747936 GCF_001515605.1 Sinocyclocheilus anshuiensis | reverse complement strand
TATATATATATATATATATATATAAAATTGTAGATTTCAAAAATATATTTAACTGAGCTTCACTTTTTCCACCATATATTTACAATATATTTTGGCCAGAACAAAATATATTTTTGCATAGGAATGCTGTATAGGAATGCAGCGATAAATGTGCATGTTTAGATGTTACTTCAATACAGATTATTTTAAATATATTGTATTATATTACAAGGGGGGAGGGTGATATGACACTATGATAACCATTACAGATTAAAAATGGCACAAAGGTGCTGACCTCTGTTCTACAGTAACATTGCCAGTTTACTTACCACATAGTAAACATTAGTGCATTGTTGGCATTAATATAGCGCTTAATCAAATGGAATACTTTATTACCACTGGAGATGATTTAGTTACTGATATCATTACCAGCTCTCAATGGCCTGGTCCTAAAGGCTTAATTTGATCTTGGCTTTTACAACACACCATTAAAGATTAAAAGGCAGAAAGAGCATTAGTTGAGCACTGGCTGTTAGAGAATGTGTAGCTGGATCAGATTTCCCTAAGGTTGCGATACCCTTCCTCGCTTGTACATCTGCTGCATGTACACACTTTCTCACACTCTAATTAAAAACACTGTCTGACATCACCGGCGCACCGCCAATGCGCAAGCTGTTTGCATGCAGAACGTCTACAGAACATTATTGTACTTTTGATGCTTATGGGACAATATTCTGTGCTGGAAAAACTCTAATGGACTTACACAGTTGAATGTACTACTGACATGTTTCTCTACGTAATGTCACAAAAATGCATCTTTAGAGGTCACATATGCAATGTCATAGAGGTCATTTAAAGGGACTACATTCCTGTTTCTGTTGATGCTTATGGAGAATCATTTTATCATGTGGAATCATCATATGGAGAGTCAAGCTGCAGTTTATATATAGCTGATTATGCTGTGCTGATACTGTTTTGTGTTTGCGATTTTTGAGTGCACAAATGAGTTTTGGCACAGGTTAATGGCAAAAGTTGCTATAGACGACGTAAAGATTCAAAATTGCTGTGCAAGATCTAAGAGGTTGTAAGTGCAGACTTGTGGTTGTAAATGAATTTAAGTTCAAGACTAAATATATATATATATATACAGTATATATACATAAAGTAAGTTTGTCCTTTTGTTTTACTATATTATATCAGAATACACTATTTTTTACTTTCTCTATTTTGTATTTAATATTTTGACCATTTTGATTGCACTGACTGTTCTATGATTCTATTTGACTTTGTATTTATTCTTTTTGACTAGTTTTATTATTATTTTGATTATTTTTGACAATTTGACTATTTTGTATTTAATATTTTTGAATATTTATTATACGTAATTGAATAACACTAATAAACTAAGTTTAAACTAGTTTAGCTGATTGAAAATACAGTAAAATTGAATATTTGACTATTCTGAATTTGATAAATCAGACTACTTTTATCATTTAGTATTTTATATTTTTAACTAGATTTATTCAACTGTATTGAATGTTCTTTGTATTTCATATTTTTACTAGATTTATTATACTATATTAACAAATTTGTACTATATTTGGAGTATAGTACTTATATATATATGAGTACTTATATATATGTACTATATTTGGAGTATAGTACTTATGGAGTATAGTACTTTATACTATAACTTAAGAACACACTAAAAATTTTTTAAAAATAGGGCTATGTACAATATGCAATATTTACTGTTTTAATATGAAGGAATTTTCTGTATTGACTTTTGTTTGTTTTGCCTATATTTAAAATTTTCCACTTCATTGTGTTGTTTTAGGGTTAATGGAAATGTCTGGGATTGTTGTCTGTAAATGGAAGAATTCAAATTTTCACTTTACAAGTTTACACATCAGCCTGTCAGGATCAGAACAAATATTTGCAATATTGTACATGTTCTCAGATTCAGATCTTACAAGTTTTGCAACACTTTTACCTCTACACAAAACTCTTTTGTGCTTGGCTGTGTGTCAGCGAACACATCTAGATACACCAATCTCTCGTTCTGTCTCAGTGCTTTTGCAGTTTGGCGGCCCGACGACCCATAAATCTGTCACTCATGGAGATGAGCATTTAATAGTTTGAGTTGTTAGAAACCAAATTGAAATGAGCTACTCAGTACTTACATCACAACTGTTATACATGATATCAGTCTTTTCAAATGTCCTACCAGTCTGAGCACCCTTCCCCTCCTTGCATTTCTTCCATCTTTCTCTCCCTCATAGGCTCTCTTGACATTTGCAAAGGTTGAAAGACAAAGTAGCTTTGTGTCCTGATAAGGGCGAGGACTCCTCAGCCAGAATGTGAATGTCTCTCATGAGATCAGAACGGAGCCGGGTGTATTTGACAGACAGGGTGATGGCTCAAGTTTTGGAGGATCACAGAATAGCAGAACTGAATAGCAGAAAAAGACAGATGTCATAGAAAGAGGTTAGTCATCACAGTAGGGTAGAACACTGGGAAAACTGTATTCTTTCTTTTCCTAAAGAAAAAGTTTTTCCATGATGATGGATATAAAAAAGGCTTGTTTTTCACTGAATATTGCTTTATGTTGCATTTATGTGCATTATGTTGCTGCATTTAATTACAGTTTTTCTCAATTGCTTTGGCACATTTTTCGAATGTGGAAGTCCTCCATTCTTAGTGATTGTGCTGTGGGCAATCTACATATATATGCTCCCAAACTTGATTGGTTAAATGGTTGAATGGTTGTTTCAAATTGTATTGCAATTAGAGGTCATTTGCCAATTTAGCAGACATTACAAACAATGTCAATGTCAGATATTTATGGAATATACATGCGTGTATACCAATTTTTCATAATTGAATGGATCGTTTTGAATGTGATGGCTTACACGATGAAAAATTATTGAGAAGTTGTGAAGAGTTTGACAGTTTAAGTGAGAATCGGCTCATCAGTTTTGATCAACAAGCCATATGCAATTAGTTGTTGTGCAAACTGCAGACAATTGTACTTACTGTTTGCACACATGTGCCAAAGCATTTGCAATTTGCTCAAATCAATAAGAAATTCCAATCTGATGTGAACAAGAAGCTAATTGTTCAGAGATCTGAACTTAATTGTTTCGGGAAAAAAAAGTTTCATTTGAGAATTGAGCCAAAGCAATTGAGAAAAACTGTAATCAAAAATACAGTAAAATCGTAATAGATGAAATTTTATTACAATTTTCAAATGTAATTTATTCCTGTGATGGCAAAGCTGAATTTTCTGCCGCCATTACTCCAGTCTTCAGTGTCACATGATCCTTCATAAATCATTCTAATATGCTGTTTTTCTACTCAACATTTGTTATTATAATGAGATGTTGAAAACAGTTGTGCTTCTTAATACTCTTTGTGGAAATGTGATACATTTTCAGGATTATTTGATAAATAGAAAATCAAATAAATAGCATTAATTTGAAACAGAAATCTTTTTTTAACATTATAAATGCATTGCTGTCACTTGATCAATTTAATGCATCTCTTGCTGAATAAAATAATTAATTTCTTTTTTTTTTTAATCTTACTTTTGAACTACAGTGTGGAGTGTGAGTAGATTTGGTTCAAAAAATCTTTGCAAATGTTTAATAAGTTTTTATTAGCTTCTGAATTGGCATTAACAAGTTCTGAGGTGACCCTCAGATCATCATCAGCCATGAACGGAGTATGCTATAATATCAGCCTGGTGTAGGTATTGCAGGTAGTTTTGATTAAATTTGGCATAAAAATATGTGTACATAAAAAATGGCTTCGGAAAAAAGAAAATCTTATGTCTATACAGAATACTGTGCATAATAAAAGACAAGAGACAAGAGCATGTTAATTGCTTTTGTTGTACTATAGAAGCTTTCTTCCAATTTTGTGTGGAAATCTGCTGACACAGGCTTTGATATTATGAACACCTGCTGGTGAGGAAGTTTGCAACCCTACAAAATCCTTCATAATGATAAACACCAACACAATTGAAAAAAAAACAAAAAACTCTGACACCTTTCTTTTTGGTTTATTGGGAATTTTTCTGTGCTTGTTGTCTTGCCTCTGTAGCCCTATAATAATATGTTACTGACTCTCAGCATTAAGATGATGAATATTGTTTTTACTCTCGGATTATCATCTAATAAGAAAGTGACTGGTGAGCTAATATTAGTCTGCACTGAGCGTTGGTTTACCCATGAGCAGGTTTCCTAGGAAACGTTACATAATTGGAGCATAGAAGATGCCCCCAGCTGATTGGGTGATGGAGACAAGGTGATAGATCTTCCTCAATGTGTTCTCTCCTCCATGTTCCATCTATCTGCCTGGAGAGGAAATGACCTCATGACACCACGTACTGTGGTTAGTGGTTTGATCGGTTTCTCATTATGACACTGTCGTTTCCTTTCTTGTCTTCAACAATATGTCACTCAAAAAAAAAAAAAAGGAAGTACTAATTTCTGCAAATTGCTGTAATGGTTTAGTAGTTTACACTTAGAAGTTATTAAACTGTTCATGAAGTTCACAAAATCACCAGTTTCTGTGTTTCTTTATAGGTGCTGATTTGGGCAGACTTTTGGACCTTGAGACTCTGTATCAGGGTCTTGAACGCAGTATAAACCAGAGCCGACGAGCCCGCAGACAGCTGCCCGATCGGGCCTACTACATTGAGGTTTTGCTGGGGGTGGACGACTCCGTGGTGCAGTTTCACGGGCAGCAGAATGTGGAGAAGTACCTCCTCACTCTTATGAACATCGTAAGTGTGCTCAAGCCACCCACGCTGCCTGTTGTGTTTGGGTTACCCTTGAGAAAAATCAAAGAATGATAGAAACTACTCTGTCAACAGCACTGCAGTTATACAGGCGTAAGACAGCATTGTAATAAAAAACTGAGATGAAGATCTATCTATCTGTCTGTCTGTCTGTCGGTCAGTCTGTCTGTCTGTCTGTCTGTCTGTCTGTCTATCTATCTATCTATCTATCTATCTGTCTGTCTGTCTGTCTATCTGTTTGTCTGTCTATTGTTCTGTTGTGCTATTTAGCTAGCCTATAAACCATCAAACATATTGGCTTTATAAACCTTTTTTCTCAAAACATTTTGATGATTGTTTTAACAGTCCAACATAAAATATTTGTTTTGATGTTTTGACCAACTATGTTTTTTTTAATTAGTTCAATTAGAATAAGTTCAATTAAATTCCAAATCATAAAATGTGATTACAGTTTTTCTCAATTGCTTTGGCACATTTTTCGAAACAATCTTAACATTCTCTAAACTGTGAGTGCAAATGTCACAACTGTTTGCTGGAACTTCAGAACTTTATTGCATGTCTGCAAAATGTAGTTACTCACCCAAAACATTTCATTCATGCTTCAAAACCTAGTTATCATGTCAGTAATTTGGCCAAGGCCACCAAAATATAAAATATTTTTGTCATCGTGTCAGCCACACTGGTCAGAATGTTTAGTTGTTTTTTCACCATGAAAGTCAACCATGGAAATGAAGGTTTTATAAAAAATCTGATATTTGTTGAGAAGAGTCAATAGTACATAGAAAAAAAAAATTCCAATCTGATGTGAACAAGAAGCTAATTGTTCAGAGATCTGAACTTATTGTTTCGGGAAAAAAAAGTTTAATTCGAGAATTGAGCCAAAGCAATTGAGAAAAACTGTAATTATTATTATTATTATTATTATTTAAATTTTTTTAAATGTGCTTCAGATATACACTTTTGTGCATTTGGATGAAGTTTGAGAACTAAAGCATTTTGTGTGTGTGTGTGTGTGTGTGAGTGAGACAAGCAAAAAGCACTGTTGTATAAATACACCGCTGTCCAGTGTCATTTATATGGGCATAGTATACAGATAAATTATTTATTTTTATTTTCTTAAAAAAGGATCAAATCTTGTTAATCACAATTCAGCTGATTACTAACCCTAGCTTTAAGTGTTTATAAACTCCACTTCAGATTATTTAGGAGCAGTTTATTGATATTGGAATATTTGAAAATATAGAAAATATTAAAATCATATAGTTACAAAGATTTCATGTACAGTTAGCTCTAGTGATGTTTGTCTCTAGAGGAGCTGTCTGGCTGAGTTTATGCTGATTTCATTTTGTGTGATTTGTCTGTAATTGTCAGATTGTGTGTGTGTGTGTGTGTGTGTGTGTGTGTGTGTGTGATAAGGATGTCAAGCTCAGGTAAAGTTGGATGCAGTAAATCAGTGGTTTTGCTTCATGTGGTCCAGGGTGACAGTAAGCCGGGTAAAAAATATGCTTCGGGACAAAACAGCTCTCATCTGTCCCATGCTATGTGTCCTTTAATCTCCACAAATTAAACCTATGCAGTGACAGAGAGAGAGAGAGAGAGAGAGAGAGAGAGAGAGAGGGAGATACCAGCTAGCCAACAGACAAAAAAAAATCACAAGCTGGCCAGATATTATATCATAGAGACAGAGAGAGAGAGAGAGAGAGAGAGAGAGAGAGAGAGGGAGATATCAGCTAGCCAACAGACAAAAAAAAATCACAAGCTGGCCAGATATTATATCATCAGTAATAGTCGATGATGTGAGGTAAAATCAGACACATATAAGATCAGTTCTGCAGTCGTTTTTCTACATCATGGATCACTCCATCTAAGATAAAATGTGATGGGATGAAAAAGGCCAGAGAAAAATGTATTATAACCTCATCATTTGTCTCTATATTGCATATTTTCTTCAGTTATCACAAGTCCCCGAACAATTTCTGCAGCTGTGCCACTGCCATCTCCTTTTCCTCTCCTCTCATTCTCATCCTAAGGGGTGTTTCAAACGCTGCATTCTGAATAAATGACAGGAAAACAGATAAACAGAAATATATAAATAACATCGCGTCTCCTTTCTCTCCCACGCGTTGAGTTCTTACCGCTTTCTTCTTGAAAGTTTACTTTGCTCACTTTTGGAAGGCATGTCTCCCTCACTCTCTGGGAGTCAAGGAGAGAAAAGAGAGAGACATAAAGCATGTTTTTGCCCTTTTTTCCTCCAACTAGTTTCCCTGACTTCTCCTCTTTAAGTGTTTGTTGCACATAAGGGCTGTGTGTGATGATGTGTTATGCGTGGCGTCTGAGTTTGTTGTTACTTTGCATTGGTTTTGTGGGTGTTGAGCGTGTGTGTGCATAAATGTCACTGCTCTGTTGCTGGGTTTGCTCAGAGTGAAAAAATCCTTTGCAGTCTTTCATTCACGTTCTCCTGGTCAATGGCTGGTCTCTCTCAATGATCCAGCAGGAGGAGAGAGTGGGAGCCGTCTGTCTGTCTGCCTGAAAAGGGATCCATCTATGGGACTGTACGTGGGTGGCAGGGTTGAGTGCCATTCATAACTGAATTTAGAATGCCTTTTAAATTCCTGAATGCGAATCGGATTTGAATTGAAGTTCCAGAGTAGTAGTTCCACAAACGTTAAATGATATTGATAATTAATATTTGAAATGCCACCTACAGTATAGGAATGCATATTTAGTGTATATTATATTTACATTTATTAGTTTGATTATATTTAATAAATAAGACCTTTTCAATTCAAATTCCAGCTTACGAATGGAATTATGTGGCATTAAATTATGTGGCGTTTTTGTCATGGTTTATATCTGTTTCTGGGCTATTCGATACGTTGA
>NW_015552591.1:725273-735273 GCF_001515605.1 Sinocyclocheilus anshuiensis | reverse complement strand
CAGAGGACACCATGTCTGAACTTCTGTACCAATTTGTCTGCCTCTGTCTCCCTCTCTGTCTGGGAACAGCGTTTCCCACAGTGCATTAAGCCCATCCTTCAGCAAACTCAATAAGTAAAGATGGCTGAGGCACGGGGTGAAAAGTCAAACTGCAGAATCATGGGAAATGAAAAAGGCTCTCTTAAACATTATTGAGTGCAGCTTTGCTGGTTGTCTGTTTGTTGCTGTGTTACACTTTGCTGTCTCTGCGGGGACAGAATGGCCCCAAAAATTTGGTAAAACCTGAAAAACCCTACTGAAAATAACCTAGCCTTTGATGGTTTGCTGGTCTTAGCTTGCTTAAGATGGTCTAGCTGGAGTTTAACTTGTGTCTCTGTTTGATCAACTGGGAGACTAGCTGAGATATGTTAAAAGCTGAAACTTATACAGCAACTATAGCAAATGATAGCACAAGCAAAACAGCTTCATAAAGTATATATATATATTTACATGTACAACGCCGTTCTGAAAAAGTCTGTAATATTTTAGAAAGAAGTCTCTTATGCTCACCAAGGCTGCACTCATTTTATCAAAAATACAGGAAAAACAGTAAAATTGTGAAATGTTTAAAATATTGGGAAATGTGTTTTCAGCCAGTCTTCAGTGTCATATGATCCTTCAGAAATTATTCTAATATGCTGATTTGCTTCTCAGGAAACTGTTCTTATAATAAACAGTGTTGAAAACAGTTGTAATGCTTATTTCTTTTCAGATGCCCCCCCCACCATTCTTTCTTTGATTCTTTGATTAATAGAAAGTTCAAAAGCAGCATTTCCGAATCAGAATTAGAATCAGAATCATCTTTATTGCCAAGTACTGTGGGTGTACATGTACAAGGAATTCGTCCTTATGTATTGGTAATAACAAAGACAATAAAAAACAAGAATAAATAATAATAATAATAATAATAATAATAATAAGATAAACATTGTAAGGTGAAGTAAAGGGAAAGATATTTAATAAGAAGCAGAAAAATAAGCAGAAAAATTTATTTGAAATAGAAATCTTTTCAAGATTCAAGAGATTCCATTCCTCTCTTATTCTTGCTCCCCCTGCCGCAGTCTGTACATCAGAAATCTCATTATTGTTGGCTGTGTATACATCTCGGTGTCTCATTAGCAGGCTTCCAGAGCGGCAGAGGACACCATGTCTGAACTTCTGTACCAATTTGTCTGCCTCTGTCTCCCTCTCTGTCTGGGAACAGCGTTTCCCACAGTGCATTAAGCCCATCCTTCAGCAAACTCAATAAGTAAAGATGGCTGAGGCACGGGGTGAAAAGTCAAACTGCAGAATCATGGGAAATGAAAAAGGCTCTCTTAAACATTATTGAGTGCAGCTTTGCTGGTTGTCTGTTTGTTGCTGTGTTACACTTTGCTGTCTCTGCGGGGACAGAATGGCCCCAAAAATTTGGTAAAACCTGAAAAACCCTACTGAAAATAACCTAGCCTTTGATGGTTTGCTGGTCTTAGCTTGCTTAAGATGGTCTAGCTGGAGTTTAACTTGTGTCTCTGTTTGATCAACTGGGAGACTAGCTGAGATATGTTAAAAGCTGAAACTTATACAGCAACTATAGCAAATGATAGCACAAGCAAAACAGCTTCATAAAGTATATATATATATTTACATGTACAACGCCGTTCTGAAAAAGTCTGTAATATTTTAGAAAGAAGTCTCTTATGCTCACCAAGGCTGCACTCATTTTATCAAAAATACAGGAAAAACAGTAAAATTGTGAAATGTTTAAAATATTGGGAAATGTGTTTTCAGCCAGTCTTCAGTGTCATATGATCCTTCAGAAATTATTCTAATATGCTGATTTGCTTCTCAGGAAACTGTTCTTATAATAAACAGTGTTGAAAACAGTTGTAATGCTTATTTCTTTTCAGATGCCCCCCCCACCATTCTTTCTTTGATTCTTTGATTAATAGAAAGTTCAAAAGCAGCATTTCCGAATCAGAATTAGAATCAGAATCATCTTTATTGCCAAGTACTGTGGGTGTACATGTACAAGGAATTCGTCCTTATGTATTGGTAATAACAAAGACAATAAAAAACAAGAATAAATAATAATAATAATAATAATAATAATAATAAGATAAACATTGTAAGGTGAAGTAAAGGGAAAGATATTTAATAAGAAGCAGAAAAATAAGCAGAAAAATTTATTTGAAATAGAAATCTTTTCAAGATTCAAGAGATTCCAGATTTTTTATTTGTCACATACATGGTTATATAGGGAATATATGACCAGCAGTGAAATGTAAGTAAGAGAGCAAAAGAAAGTATAAAAGTAAATAAAAGCACAATCTAAGTGGAGCGACCTGGACGGCGTCCGAACTCAGCAGCGCCATCTTGCAGAATGCAACATTATGAATTTCTTCACAGTCATTTTTGTTTAATTTTTTAATGCCTCCTTGCTAAACAGTTTTTTTCTTGTTGTTTTCTTTGTTTGTTTGTTTTTTAAAAGAAAAGAAAAATAAATTCTTACTGACCCCAAACTTTTGAACATACAAATAGAAAAGGTTTTGCGTTAGGGTTAATATTTATAATTACTTTATTATTTATCATTTAAAGTTGCTAGCCATTTTGGTCCGTGTACGTTGCGTTCATTCATTTTTTGATTTAAAATTGAAAACAGAAACATGAGAAAACGGCACCATTTGAGTTTTTCGTTTTTTAAAAAAAACGGAAAAAAAACAACAAGAAATCGCCTTGATTTTCCATTTTTACATTCAGGGGTAGAAAATGGATAAACCGTTTGAATGTTCAATATCACGTGTGGGAGGGAATGAAACACCCCTTTTCACTGATTAGTCAAGCAAACATCAAACAGTGCCATCATCATGTCGTCTTCAGTTTTGTGCAACAGAATAAGAGTCCTCCGCTGTTAAAGCGTTTATTGCAACTCCTGCATTCATCTCCCTCTCATCAAACAACCAGACTAACAAATGGCTTGACACAAACCATACTGGGGCAACGCCTAGACAGGGCTTACTTCTGTGTAGGCATAGATTCTATATGGCAAATATTAGGTGCTTATTGCAGAAATATGTATGTACCTCAGATCTGCAGCCACATTACCCTTTAGTCTATTTATTTTATAGCAATATGTGCAATTGCATAGACCTGAACAACCATCAATCACTTAATTAACCCTCGCCTTGAGTTTCTCAATGAGGTTAAAATTTATATTAAATGCACCAGTTCAGCTAGAATCTGGAGGTTCTTGCGTTGCCTGTGTAGGGGGGTTCCCTTTGCTGCAGAAAAGGGGGTTTCCCAAGGTTGCTGATTGGCTGGAAGTTCAGTAGTCGATGAAGTTACGTCTTGGGAAGCCAGTGGTTGGGTGTTGGCTGAAGATGCGGAGTTGTGGGCTGGTTGAAGTTTACTTTGCGTTCATTCATTTTTTGATTTAAAATTGAAAACAGAAACATGAGAAAACGGCACCATTTGAGTTTTTCGTTTTTTAAAAAAAACGGAAAAAAAACAACAAGAAATCGCCTTGATTTTCCATTTTTACATTCAGGGGTAGAAAATGGATAAACCGTTTGAATGTTCAATATCACGTGTGGGAGGGAATGAAACACCCCTTTTCACTGATTAGTCAAGCAAACATCAAACAGTGCCATCATCATGTCGTCTTCAGTTTTGTGCAACAGAATAAGAGTCCTCCGCTGTTAAAGCGTTTATTGCAACTCCTGCATTCATCTCCCTCTCATCAAACAACCAGACTAACAAATGGCTTGACACAAACCATACTGGGGCAACGCCTAGACAGGGCTTACTTCTGTGTAGGCATAGATTCTATATGGCAAATATTAGGTGCTTATTGCAGAAATATGTATGTACCTCAGATCTGCAGCCACATTACCCTTTAGTCTATTTCTTTGGCACACCACACATTTTATTTAGCTGTCCAGTTATTAAAATCTGTGTGGCAAAGCTGCGTGACATGAACACGAAACTCTCAACGGAAAAGAAAATAAATTAAAGTAGAAGAATAGAAGTAACGAGACTAGATGGGTTTTCTCCTCATGGTTTTAGAGGAGCTGCTGGTGTGTAATCCAGAGCACGCTCAAAGAGTGCTAAAAAGCAGTGGCAAAACGCGGTGGCAAAAAGGCTAGAAGCATAATTTGATGGTGTCCTGAATATTTAAACTGGGATTTTGGACACATCCCAAATCTTGTCTTGATCAATTAGACAATGTCTTAGCTCGGGGTGTTGTATGTTTCTCCTCCCAATTCTTACTGACCCCAAACTTTTGAACATACAAATAGAAAAGGTTTTGCGTTAGGGTTAATATTTATAATTACTTTATTATTTATCATTTAAAGTTGCTAGCCATTTTGGTCCGTGTACGTTGCGTTCATTCATTTTTTGATTTAAAATTGAAAACAGAAACATGAGAAAACGGCACCATTTGAGTTTTTCGTTTTTTAAAAAAAACGGAAAAAAAACAACAAGAAATCGCCTTGATTTTCCATTTTTACATTCAGGGGTAGAAAATGGATAAACCGTTTGAATGTTCAATATCACGTGTGGGAGGGAATGAAACACCCCTTTTCACTGATTAGTCAAGCAAACATCAAACAGTGCCATCATCATGTCGTCTTCAGTTTTGTGCAACAGAATAAGAGTCCTCCGCTGTTAAAGCGTTTATTGCAACTCCTGCGTTCATCTCCCTCTCATCAAACAACCAGACTAACAAATGGCTTGACACAAACCATACTGGGGCAACGCCTAGACAGGGCTTACTTCTGTGTAGGCATAGATTCTATATGGCAAATATTAGGTGCTTATTGCAGAAATATGTATGTACCTCAGATCTGCAGCCACATTACCCTTTAGTCTATTTCTTTGGCACACCACACATTTTATTTAGCTGTCCAGTTATTAAAATCTGTGTGGCAAAGCTGCGTGACATTTACATTATAGTGAAGCGCAGACCAGTATCGGTTTTAGTGTGAATATAAAGCTATCTTACCGTTTTGATTATTATTTCGAGTTTTTTTTTTTCATAGAGAAGTTTATATGATACTGTCATTATCCAACAGCATGTTACACGTGTATATAATACATGCTATTTTTTTATAAAAGGGTGTAAGGGAAACAGGTCAATTTAACTCAAAGGGAATCATTTAAGATTTTATAGGGAATTTGGACAGAATCATGGTTTTGCGGCTGATCACTGAGTCGGCCAGCGATTCATTGAACGAGCCGTTATGAAAAAGACATACACAATACACAAAGTGATTAGAACATGATAGTCAAATGTGTGGGTTACATACATGATATGGAGATAAGTAATGGACTGATATTCGTTTATAAGTCTTTTTGAGTTCATTTTGATGCATCTACATCTGTAAAAGACAGTTTCTGTGTCATTCTGTGAGGATAAGGACATGTTCTGTGAAGACCAGAGGTTAAAAGGTCTCATGCTGTGTCACCTTTCATGATGGTCATGCTGTGCATCTCTTTGACCATCAATCTTGATTACTTGCCCCAAATCTGACAATCTCCTTCCTGAGTTGTTCTTTTGTGTTAAAGAGTTGGTTGGTTAGGCTTGCTTCAGACTGGCTGGCGCTAGGATCTGATTTATAAACATCCTGTTGTCTTGGGCCTTTCTGTAGAATTCAGCTCCTCGTGTTTCAACCATGTTCTTGATCGAATCTTAAATTGTCGTATTCACTCTGATACCCTGCAAGGGCATTTTTCTAACTTTATAAAATATGTCTGTCACCTTTAATATTAAATTCTTGAATTTAGTCAATATTTGAAAATTACTAATTACATCAGTACCAACCAAAGCCATCTTTGCACTGTGGCACAGAAGATGCATCTTAAGTTGAATTTAGATGTATTTACACAATTAATGCTGCTGAGACGGCAGTAAATGCATTAACACATCAATTGCATAATGGAATGAGATTAATGTTTTAAACAAAAACATTCTGAATAGCCTACAGAAATATGAAATGAGTGACAAAATGAAACAATTGGATACTTGAATTATGAAGGTTACATCGCCAGTAGGTGGCGGCAAGTCATTGTGTTGATGAATGAGTCATTGAGTCATCAATTCAACCGATTCGTTCAAAATGCTGATTTATTCAGGAGCAAAGCAAATGGGTCATTGAACCACTCACACAAACGATTCATTCATAGACTCGGATTCATTCAAGAATGAAATGCCTGTGTTTTAAGTCAAATAAAACACACTGTTTTGTGTCTAATATGAAATCAATTCATACTCATTATTAATGAAACTGTACTGTCTAAAATAAAAGTCATGACTTCTGCGTATTCACACTAAAATCAATACCTGTCTACGCTTCACTATAATGTAAATGCATTCGCCCCGTGTTGTCCAGTGCGTCACGCAGCTTTGCCACACAGATTTTGATAACTGGACAGCTAAATAAAATGTGCAGTGCGCCAAAAGAAATAGACTAAAAGGGTAATGTGGCTGCAGATCCGAGGTACATACATATTTCTGCAATAAGCACCTAATACTTGCCATAGAGAAACTATGCCTACACAGAAGTAAACCCTGTCCATTTGTTAGTCTGGTTGTTTGATGAGAGAAAGACGAAATGCAGGAGTTACAATAAACACCTTAACAGCAGAGGACTCTTATTCTGTTGCACAGAACTGAAGACGACATGATGGCACTGCAAAAATGATGGTTTCATTTTTGCTTGACCAATCAGTGAAAAGGGGCATTTAATTCCCTCCCACACATGGAAATCGAACATTCAAGCTGTTTATCCATTTTCTACCCCTGAATGTAAAAACGAAAAATTAAGGCGAATTCTTGTCTTTTCATGTTTTTGAAAAAAAAAAAAAAAATGAAAATGGTGCCGTTTTCTCATGTTTCTGTTTTCAATATTAAATCAAAAAACGAATGAACTCGGATCCATTTTGCACAACAGTTTTTTTTTTCTAACATAATGCTGAAACATATCTAAAAGGCAGACTGGAACATTGAATCTGTAGAAGATGTCCCCAGTGTGAAGTCTTGGATATCACTTAGTCATAATTCTCACTCAGAGCACTTTAGTTTGACCTGTTACATGAGTTTCAAGAAAGCAAACATAATTTCCTTTAATGGAGTGTATTTTAAAATGAGGCCTTTTGCTCTTACAATATCAGCCTGTCTTAATATGAAGCTCTTAATATTGGATCTAACACTGCTTTTTTCTCTTCACAGGTGAACGAGATTTATCATGACCATTCTCTCGGGGCACTTATAAATGTGGTGCTAGTTCGGATTGTTTTGGTCGATGCCAGAAAAGTAAGAATTATTAATCTATTGACATCATGCATCAAATATCAGATGACAAGTTAAAATCAGCATGAAATTAAAATGAGCCATATGTGCTATTTTATTGCATGTATGATCATTATGTGTATAATTCATCAGTGCATCTTTAAAAAATTTGCTCTGCCTATGAAACAACTTTTCTTTTTCGACTGACATCATAAATCCCTCTTTAATTTTTTTAAGTCCTGTCCTTTCATTTTTTTTTCTTGTTAAATATCTTATATTGCTCAGAAATAAGTCAGTTTAAGTCAGCATATTTGCTGCGAACAGCCTTTCATGTTGACTATAATCTAGTCATATATCTAATTATATTGTTGGCGAGCTTGAGTGTTTCATGTTGTATAGTTTGTAATGGTTTATGGTCATATTTTGAGTCACCCCAAATGTAAAGTGTCATTTATTTTGTTACTTCAGAGACAAATATTATTAAACGATTTGTAGGCCAACATCCAAAAAAAGTTGTAAACACTGTGGTTTTGTGAGTTCCACACATTAAGTTGTGGCTCAACCAGTGGTTTGAGTTTAGGACAGGGTTATCTGTTTTTTTGTTGTTTTTGATCAATGGAAGATAGATGGAGTGATTGGAAAACTTGTTTGGTGCTGCTAGTAGTGCTTAATTATACACTTCTTAGTTCGGGTTTCATCTGAAACTTCATGTTCAGTCTTTAGTTTTCACTGTGAAAGAGCACTGTTGTAACCTAAAAATTGTTTTTGTTTTGTTTGTTATCTTTACACAAATCCCCAAATGGTCCACTTCGCTGTCTGTAGCCGTTTAGCACTTTGCAGTTCTGTATCATGACATATTGCATCTGCGGCAAACATGTATAAAACACATTCCGTTTCTCTCTCTTCCACTCTCTGTCTCACACTCACACCTACATAAACACGTAAAGACACCGCTAGCTTAGCTTACATGCGCATCTTTTTCCCACCCCCTTCTACTGGGTGCTCACCATGGCCTAGGGCCTGTTATTTCATCGGACTGAGCAAACGGGAACTAAAAGCATTGAGTTCCCATGGGAGTCTTTTCAAAGTCGCACGCCTTCACAGTTCAACACCAAAGCACACAGAGTGCTGATGTTATGCAATTGCCTTTCCAATACCCCCCTCCCCAACACATAAGCTCGCACACACCAGCACCTCCCCTATGGGACCAAGCAAAGGATTCTGGGAAGAAGAATCAAGAATGCAAGATAAACAATCAATGATGACCCTGCCTCATTCATAAACACAGCTCCATAAAATGCTGCTCTTCCTGTAACTGGAGATCAGGGAGAGGCTGATCTCAGATCAGGTAACCAGACTCTGATGTGGTTGACCTGATAGTGACCACAGTTCTTGGTTCGGCTTTTATCTGACACAGTTACTCACTAAGAAAATCCCACATCTCTTCAACATCTCACCTGGACAGAAATGAGGATAAATTAATAGCAGTAGTGTACATTACATGCATTAGTGGTGAATAATTTTCACTTAAACTTTTTGTGGGTTACATTTATGCCAGTAGGTGGTCGCAAGCAGAGCCGTCCCAAGGCATAAGCGAACTAAGCTTTTCGGAGTATCTATTTACACTAAGTGCAAATAGCCCGCCTTGTTGGCAGAGGCTATTTACATTAATGCCGCCCACCAACGTGTGATTCAGCTAGTGAACATTACAAAAGACAGTCAACTGTCATCAGTTCCAGTGGCGCAGATGGTAAAGTGTGTGTTGTACTCATTTTGACACGATCGACCCGGGTTCGAATCCACCTTTTGGCGAACTTTTTTCTCCCTTTTCGAATTTCAAATCACATCAGAAAAGCTTTTATTTTCCATGAAAATGAAGAAAATAATCAAAAAGTTGAAAATAAAGTATCGGGTAGGGTTAGGGTAGGTGTAGGGAGGGCT
The DNA here is from genome assembly GCF_001515605.1 of Sinocyclocheilus anshuiensis. Lineage (NCBI taxonomy): Eukaryota > Metazoa > Chordata > Actinopteri > Cypriniformes > Cyprinidae > Sinocyclocheilus > Sinocyclocheilus anshuiensis. The sequence continues at coordinate 726,026 of NW_015552591.1, read as the reverse complement.
TTATTGTCCCAATAAGGTGACATCCATTTAATAATTAAAATTAAAATTAAAATGTACACTCAATAAGTTATTATTGCATACTGTTTTATAATGTACTATAATACTGAGGTGCTGATAATTGCCACTATTTGCAATAAGTAGTATAAATAGCAGAAAAACCTGCTATTTTAACATAGTGTAAATAAAATTTTAGATTAAAGTTTTTGTCTTCTGTGTAAAAATAACTTTCCTGGGTTTATATTTTTTGTAATAAAACAATTATGTTTCATAAACTTGGTACCAGTGTTGGGGAAAGTTACTTTTAAAAGTAATGCATTACAATATTGCGTTACTCCATAAAAAAGTAACTAATTACGTTACTTAGTTACTTAGTTACTTTTTATGGAAAGTAATGCGTTACGTTACTTTTGCGTTAATTTTTAAATCTGGACAGGGCTTGCTTGTTTGTTTTTAAAATAAAAAAGTTCTATTTTTGGCAAATATAAAAGCCTTTTCACACCAAAAGTGAAATGAATAAGCCTCAGGCTGAAGGGAAAGTAAATTTACGTCCGTACAGTAGAATGCAGAAGAAGACATTTCAACACACTTCAGCAATAAAAAAAAGACACAAATGTTTGTCTAGAGTAATTTTTGCTTGTTAGTATGGTTGAACTGGATCATCGAAGGTCAGAAGCAAAGACATTGGTTAATAGAATGGGATTAAATACATAAAGGATATTTGTGTTGTTTAACATTTAATTATTGCAGGTTTGC